>NC_047667.1:32685011-32845011 GCF_011762505.2 Arvicanthis niloticus
TTTAATGTTTCTATTTTGTGGAATAGTTTGAGAAGTATTGGTATTAGCTTTTCTATGAAGGTCTGGTAAAATTCTACACTAAAACCATCTGGCCCTGGCTGTTTCTGGTTGGGAGGTTTTAGGTGACTGTTTCTATCTCTTTAGGGGTTTTGGGACTGCTTAGATAGTTACCTGAACTTGATTTCACTTTAGTATGTGGTATCTTTCTAGGACATTATCCATTTCATCTAGATTTTCCAGTTTTATTGAATACAGGCTTTTGTAGTAGGATCTAATTTTTTTTAAAAATTTCCTCAGTTTCACTTGTTATGTCTCCATTTTCGCGTCTGATTTTGTTAATTTGGATACTGTCTCTGTGCCCTTTATTTAGTTTGGATAAAGGTTTTCTATTTTGTTGATTTTCACAGAGAACCAACTCTTGTTTATATTGATTCTCTGTATCTTTCTTTTAGTTTCTAATTGGTTGACTTCTGCCCTGAGTTTAATTACTTCCTTCCATTTACTCCTTTTGGGTGTCTTTGCTCCTTTTTGTTCTAGGGCTTTCTGGTGTGCTGTTAAGCTGCTAGTGTAGTATCTCTTTTTTTTTATTGGATATTTTCTTTTCTTACATTTCAAATGTTATCCTCTTTCCCATTTTCCACCCCCCAAATCCCTTATCCCTTCCTCCCTCTCCTGCTTCTATGAGGGTGTTCCCCACCCCAACAACCCAGTCCCACCTACCTGCCCTCCTATTTCCCTACACAAGGGCCTTGAGCTTTAATAGGACCAAGGTTCTCTTCTCCCATTGATGCTCAACAAGGCCATCCTCTGCTACATTTGCAGCTGGAGCCATGGGTCCCTTCATGTGTACTCCTTGGTTGGTGGTTTAGTTCCTAGGAGCCTGGGGGTCTGGCTGGTTGATATCATTGTTCTTCCTATCCCGTTACAAACTCTTTCAACTTCTTCAGTCTTTCCTCTAAATCCTCCATTGGGGACCACATTGGGAACCTCATGCTGAGTCCAATGGTTGGCTGTGAGCATCTGCCTCTGTATATGTCAGGCTCTGGCAGAGCCTCTCAGGAGATAGCTGTAGCAGACTCCTGTCATCAAGCCCTTCTTGGAATTCACAATAGTATCTGTGTTTGGTGACTATGTATGGGATGAATCCCCAGGTGGTACAGTCTTTGGATGGCCTTTTTTTCAGTCTCTGCTCCACACTTAGTCTCCATATTTGATACCATAAAAATTTAGTTCCCCTTTATGAGAAGGAATGAAGTACCCACACTTTGGTCTTCCTTCATCTTGAGCTTCAGATGGTCTGTGAATTGTACATTGGTTATTCCAAGCATATGGGCTAATATCCACTCATCAGTGAGTGCATACCATGTGTGTTCTTTTGTGATTGGGTTACCTCACTCAGGATGATATTTTCTAGCTCCATCCATTTGCCTAAGAATTTCATGAATTCATCATTTTTAATAGCTGAGTAGTACTCCACTGTGTAATTCTACATTTTCTGTAGCCATTCCTCTGTTGAAGAACATCTGGGTCATTTACAGCCTCTAGCTATTATAAATAAGGCTGGTATGAATATAGTGGAGCATGTGACCTTGTTATAAGTTGGAGCATCTTTGGGGTATTGTCCCAGCAGTGGTATAGCTGGGTCCTCAGGTAGTACTATGTCTAATTTTCTGAGGAACTGCCAGACTGATTTCCAGAGTGGTTGTACCAGCTTGCAATCCTACCAAAAATGGAGGAGTGTTTCTCTCTTTCTATATCCTCATCCTCTGCTGTCATATAAGTTTTTGATCTTAGCTATTCTGATTGGTGTGAGGAAGAATTTCAGGGTCCTTCTGATTTGCATTTCCCTGATGACTAAGGATGTTAAACATTTCTTTAGGTGATTCTCCATCATTTGACTTTACTCAGTTGAGAATTCTCTGTTTAGCTTTGTTTCACATTTTTTAATACACATATTTGGTTCTCTGGAGTCTACCTTCTGGAATTCTTTGTATATATTGGATATTAGCCCGCTATCAGAGCTATCAGATATAGGGCTGATAAAGATCTTTTCCCAATCTATTGATTGCCATTTTGTCCTATGTACAGTGTCCTTTGCCTTATAGAAGCTTTGCAATTTTATGAGGTCCCATTTGTCAATTCCTGATCTCAGAGCCTAAGCCATTGGTGTTCTGTTGAGGAAATTTTTCTTCTGTGCCCATGTGGTTGAGGCACTTTCTCCTCTATTAGTATCAGTGTATTTGGTTTTATGTGGAGGTCTTTGATTCACGTGGACTTGAGCTTTGTACAAGGAGATAAGAATAGGCCAATTTGCATTCTTATACATGCTCACTGTCAGTTGAGCCAGCACCATTTGTTGAAAAAGATGTCCTTTTTCAACTGGATGGTTTTGGCATCTTTGTCAAATATCAAGTGACCATAGTGTGTGGGTTCATTTCTGGGTCTTCAATTCTATTCCATTGATCTTCCTACCTGTCTCTATACCAATACCAAACAGGTTTTTTTGGTTTTTGTTTTTTGTTTTTTGTTTTTTTTTTTTGTTTTTTGTTTTTTTACTATTGCTCTGTAATACAGCTTGAAGTTAAGAATGGTGATGATTCTCCCAGAAGTTCTTTTATTGTTGAGAATAGTTCTTACTATCTTGTTTTTGTTTTTGTTTTTTTTTTTTTTTTGTTATTCCAAATGAATTTGCAAATTGCTCTATCTCTATGAAGAATTGAGTTGGAATTTTGATGAGGATTGCATTGAATCTGTAGATTGCTTTTGGCAAGATGGCCATTTATACTATATTAATCCTGCCAATCCATGAGCATGGGAGATCTTTCCATCTTCTGAGATCATCTTTGATGTCTTTCTTCAGAGACTTGAAGTTCTTGTCATACAGATCTTTCTCTTGCTTAGTTAGGGTCACACCAAGCAATTTTATATTATTTGTGACTATTGTGAAGGGTATTGTTTCCCTAATTTCTTTCTCAGCCTGATGATCCTTTGAGTAGAGGAAGGCTACTAGTTTGTTTGAGTTAATTTTATATCCATCCATTTTGCTGAAGTTGTTTATCAAGTTTAGGAGTTCTCTGGTGGAAGTTTTGGGGTCACTTAAGTATATTATCATATCATCTGAAAATAGTGAAATTTTGACTTCTTCCTTTCCAATTTGTATCCATCTGACCTCCTTTTGTTGTCTAATGCAGAGAGTGGGCAGCCTTGTCTAGTCCCTGATTTTAGTGAGATTGCTTTAAGTTTCTCTCCATTTAGTTTGATGTTGGCTACTCCTTTGCTCTATATTGCTTTTATTATGTTCAGGTATGTGCCTTGAATTTCTGATCTTTCCAAGACTTTTAATATAAAGAGGTGTTGAATTTTGTCAAATGCTTTTTCAGCATCTACTGAAATGATCATGTGGTTTTTTTCTTCAAGTTTTTTTATGTAGTGGATTATGTTGATGGATTTCTGAATATTGCACCATGCCTGCATCCTTGAGATGAAGCCTGGTGAATGATAATTTTTGATGTGTTCTTGGATTCAGTGTGCCAGAATTTTATTGTGTAGTTTTACATCAATGTTTATAAGAGAAATTGGTCTGAAGTTTTCTTTCTTTTTTGGTGTTTGAGTGGTTTAGGTATAAGGGTAATTGTAGCTTCACCAAAGGAATTGTGTAGTGTTCCTTCTGTTTCTCTTATGAAGGCACGTAGTGCTATGAATTTTTCTCTTAGCACTACTTTCATTGTTTACCATAAATTTGTGTATGCTTTGTCTTCATTTTCATTGAATTCTAGAAAGTATTTAATTTATTTATTTCTTCTCTGACAAAGTTATCATTGAGTAGAGTTGTTCAATTTTCATGCGTAAGTGGGCTATCTGTTGTTTTTGTTGTTATTTTTGTTTAGCTTTAGCCCATGATGACCTGATACTATACATGAAATTATTTTAGTCTTATTTTATGTGCAATTATATGGTCAATTTTGGAGATGGTAGCAAAGAAGGTATATTCATTTGTTTGGGGTGAAATGTTCTGTAGATATCTGTTAAATTCTTTCAGTTCATAATTTCTGTTAGTTTCACTATATCTCTGTTTATTTTCTATTTCAATGTAGTCAATTAGTTAGAGTGGAGCGTTGAGGTCTCCACCTATTATTGTGTGAAGTTCAAAAGATGTTTTGAGCTTTAAGAAAATTTCTTTTACAAATATGAGTGCCTTTGCTTTTATGGCATAGATGTTCATAATTAAGAATTTATCTTCGTGCATTTTTGCTTTGATGAATATAAAGTGTCCTTCCCATCTCTTTTGATAAATTTTGGTTGAAAGTCTACTTTATTGATATTAGAATGGCTAACCCAGCTTGTTTCTTGGAACCATTTGCTTGGAAAAATGTTTTCTAGCCTTTTACTCTGAGATAGTATCTGTATTTGTCACTGAGATGCATTTCCTGTATGCAGCAAAATGCTGGATCCTGTTTACATATCCAGTTTGTTAGTCTATGTCTTTTTATTGGAATTGAGTCCATTGATGTTAAGAGATATTAAGGAAAAGTGATTATTGCTTCCAGTTATTTTTGTGGAATTATGTTTGTGTGGCTATCTTCTTTCAGGTTTGTTGAAAGTTTACATTCTTGTTTTTTCTAGGGTGTAGTTCTCTCTCTGTGTTAGAGTTTTCCATCTATTATTTCTGGGGTTGGATTTATGGAAAGATATTGTGTTCTCTTACAAACATTGAAGCAAAACTATTCAATATAATTCTGGCAAACTGAATCCAAGAACACATCAAAGTGATCATTCACCATGATCAAGTAGGCTTCATCACAGGGATACAGGCATGATGCAATATACGGAAATCCATAAACATAATCCACCAAGAAACAATTCACAGACCACATGAAGCTCAAGAAGAAGAAAGATGAAAATGTAGGTGCTTTAGCCCTTCTTAGAAAGTGGTACACAATACTCACAGGAGCAAATATGGAGTCTAAGTGTGGAGCACAGACAGAAGAAAAGGCTATCCAAAGACTGCCCCACTTGGGGATCCATCTCATATACAGTCACCAAACTCAGATACTATTATGGATCTCAAGGAGTGGATGCTGATAGGAGCCTCATATAGCTGTCTCCTGAGAGGCTCTACCAGAGGCTGACAAGTACAAAGGCAATGTGTGACAATCATTGGACTGAGCACCGGGTCCCCATGGGGTCCCCAGTGGAGGATTTAGAGAAAGGACTGAAGGAGCTAAAGGGGTTTCCAACCCCATAGAAGAACAATGATATCAACCAACCAAACCCACAAGAGCTCCCAGGGACTAAACCACCAACTGAGGAATACACATGGCTCCAGCTGCATATGTAGCAGAGGATGGCCTTGTTGGGCATCAATGGGAGGATAAGCTTTTTGTCCTGTGAAGGCCCAGTGTAGGGGAATTAGAAGGTTGGGAGGAGAGAGTGAATATGTGGTTAGCTGAACACTCTCATAAAAACAGGGGGAGAGGGACGAGAAAGAAGGTCTTTCTGGGGGAGCGAGAAGGAAAGGGGATAATCTTTGAGATGTAAATAAAGAAAATATCCAATAAAAATAATAATAAAAGAATAAAGAAAAATATAAAGGCCTTTATTATCATCATGGGGTGTGATTTATGTCAGCATTAAATTTTTAAGTGTGTGAGGGTATCCAGGGCTTGTTGTGGTGCGAGAACTGGATTCTGATGATGCAAAAAAATATTGTCTTCTGTTGTTTATATTCTTGTACTTGCATCTGACCATCTCGTTATCTCTAGTGTCTCTGACTGGAGCCTGCAGCCTTGGAGGGAATTAGAGCTCTGTGAGATTGGTTAGAGCAGACCTCCTGGAGGCAGGTAGTATTGCTGTCTCTGCCTAGGGGTATCTATTGTGTTCATGGTTAGAGGAGGCCTTTTGTGACCCTGTTTGGTGCAGTACTCTGATCTGGCATGGCAGAGGTGCAGAATAGAAAGGAGGTGGGGCTAAAGCAGAGGGGAGAGGCACCACTTTAGCTTGACTTCGTGGTTGATGCCAGCTGTTGAGGTTATTTGAGGTTGGACTGGGATTTCACCTGTGTCCCTGGTTATGGCAGATAACCAGATTTCCTGGGAGACAGGCAGATTGTGTTCCTAGTTAAGATAGACATACTGGGAGACAGGCAGGATATGGGATGTAGGAGAGGAGTGAGCATGCTGATCTGCCCCACTTTTATTTTCTTTTGTGAGAAACAGTTTTCTGTGGCATCAAAGAAAGATTGTTTCTCTGTCAGAAATGCCAACCTTAGCCGAATGCAGATTTGCCAAGGGAGATGAGAAAGCCTGATGTAGCCACATTGTGCCACTTCAATTTAGCCATACCTCCTAGTGGAAACACCCAGCTATTGGTGTTTATGAGGGTGGCTAGATACAATCTCAAAACAAATTCCTTAATGTAAGGTTAATGAATTAGGTTAAATTCATGTTGCTGTAGATGACCTTGAGGATATAAAATAATGAGTATTGTTTTCTAAGTGTCTTTTTTTAAATTTTCCTTTTGCTGCTCTGTGTTTTATAATTTCATAATATGTACATGTGATTAAATTTTGTGCATGTCCCCCAGTGAAATTCAATTTATCACTGATGTGTGGGTATTGTACCTGAACCTTGACTTAATTCCAGAAACTAAAGGAGAGTTTTCTTCTCTCAATACTCCCTCCCTTTCTTCCTCTTCCCTCTTTCCTTGGCTCTTCTTTACTCTCTCTTTCTCCTTCATTTCTTTTTCTCTTTCAGAATATTTAGTTATAACCCTTTCCACAATTAAGTCCCAGTTTATTCTATAATTATTAAGAACCAAACATCACATTCATTTGTTATTGATTATGTTACTCTTAAAAGCATTGTGATATCTATGGTGTTTCTACAAATCATGAATAGTTGTGATTCTGGGTGCAAGTTAGCCATTGCAGTGATTCTAAAAGCTACTTCATTTTTTTTTTAAACCTGCTCAGCTTCTGTCATTATAGTCAGTCAGTACCTGGAGAAATACTAAGAAATACAGCATTTTGTAGTGTTGGCTGTCACAGCAGATAACATTCCCAGTTTTCTCCATTATAGTACTGTTTATAATTTACTGCTTGCAACATTCTTCTCTTCAGACTTAGACTCAGTTTTGCAAATTGTTAAAATGAGATCTATATGTCTTAACCAGGAAACTAAACTCTGAGACACTAGAGACCCAGAAGAATTCAATTTCAATCATTTTTCTTGTCCCACAATCCAGCTTGTCTAATGGCTCAAGACTCCCTTGATCCTACTAGCAAAGGATAATGAGGTTCTGTAACTTTCCTGGTAAAAAGTTGCTGTCTCCTAAAGACAGATGTCAGTGCATGGAAGAAAGGTCGAATAGTGGAGACAAGTATCAATATGCAGGTTGTGACCCAGGTAGACCTTTTACTTCATCTCTAGTGACTCTGTCTGACGAGATCAGGGAAGGGAAAGATTTCTGGCAGCCTGGTAGGCAGAAAAGAAATACAACTCAAGTTTTAAAAAATGTTAAGCTAAATGAACCCATCATAGAACTCTATGTCTTATTTTGATCTTTCAGGGCCTGGACATACAGAAAGTTGATTTGCTAACACTTTGTCTCTGTAACTCCAAGATCATGATAATAAACTTCTAGATAGAACCTGATCATTCCAGTTTATCATCAGTTCCTCAAGAGGAAACATTTCTGCAAGTGTGGCTTAATAGTAACTAAATGCTTCACATCTCTCTTTTTCTGCAAAGGCTTCAAGGCAAGGTGACTGACTATACAATCCTTATAGTTCCCTCTGGATTGGTAAGAACAGAAGCTCTTGCACTAGCCATCTCCCCTCATTCTTTTCAGCATAAATACAGAATTATTAATTTTAATAACATAATCTGCCCTAGTGTTTGGAGGGGAAATCTATAATCACATCCAAAGAACCATTGCAAAATCCAATGCCAACCAGATTTTCCTGTACACTTTTTTTATAAACTTTATAATTCTCATTTTTATATCAAAGTAATTTTTATCCATTTTGATAATATTTGTGGTATATATAAAATCAGCCTGAAATTAATTTATTTACTTATGGTTATATACTCTTCTTTGAAATTTTCTCATAGTTTTAAAATTTTCCATTTTACATTTAGGACTGTGATTATTTTAAGGTAAGTTTTGAGGACATTGTGAGATCAATATCTATTTTGAATTTAAAAATTTAATTTAAAGTATTATATCATTTCTCCCTCTCCTTACTCTTTTTAGTCTCATGCCTACCCTAAACTCCCAAAACTCCATGACCTTCTTCTCTTTAAGGATTGCTGTTACAAACAGATAAACATATAAATGCAACCTGCTGAGTTTGCTCAAGTTTGCCTTCAGTTATGTTTCTAGTGTTTACCAGTTAGTATTAGATAACAAGTGAGGTGCTCAATCCTAGGAAAGACTAATTCAGCATCTCTTATAAGCTCTTCCTTGCATGTAGAAATTCATCTAGGTGTTAGATTCCTCCTCTTTGCTCTGGACATCAACATATGTTAGAAATCCTTTTGTCATATTTAGGTTGCCATGTTACTGAGATTTCATGAGTATAGCTTATGTGTCATAGTTAGAAGGCAGAATCTCATAACAGAACTCATGGTCCTCTAGTTCTTAAAAGCTTCCCCTTATCGGAAGTTCCCTGAACCTTGGGTTGCATAAGTTGTGCTGCAGATGTATCAACTGGCGCCAAGGTACTTCAGGATCAATTATTTAACTAGTTGTGAATTTCTCCTTTGAAAGTTCAAGCTCCCATGAACTTGGGTAGTTTAACTCATATAGTAGAGTTTGGTCTTATTCTTTGTTACTATATTTTTGTCCTTGATATTCTGATTTGTTCCCTCTCAATCTAGAATTTGCTTGCTAGTCTTCACAAAGCAATATTTTTAAAAATTTAATTGTAATCACAATGAATATACAAATCCAATTAAGAAGTAGAGGTACTTTATCAATGGTGGTCTTCTTAGTAATAAATGAGAATATATCTGCCTTTAATTTATTTTATTGAAGTTTTCTATTTTCTTCATACATATCTTGTATATATAGTGATAGGTTGAGACTTGATGATTTAATTATATTTTATTATTATAAATTATATTTTGTTTTTAATTTCATATTTCAGTGATCCAATGCTACTTTATAAACAGATATACAGTGAAGTTATGACATTTGGGTTGACAATGCTCCCTAAAAGTCATGACTTATTTAACAAAATACCCCAATACCTCCCATGAGAAAATACTGTACAAGTTTAGTTAAGGTAGTTAAAAGTGGCTCACAAAACACTATTATCACATTATTGTTGCTCTTGTTTGTCTCTCAATAATTTGAAGGGACATCCTGATTTTTATCAGACTCACACAGTTCAGATACAGGATTTAAAAGTTTTGAGGTAGATTTAACCTGAAATCTTCCTTCCTAAAATTTTGCTTTCACAATACCAGGTGATTGCAAGCCATCAAGGGAAGGAAGCAATCAAGTCCTACTCACCTGAGAAACCTATGAACAATGACAAGATATCTTTAAAAGGGCATTAATGGCAGTCACATGCTGGTGGTAACAAATATTTATCTAACTGAATACAGACCTGCCCAAGAGCATGGAAATAATTCCTACTCTGAGAAACCTAGTCAACTAACCAAGGCTGGTGAAGTATGGATCAAACAGGAGCACCTATTACTGTAACGTTATTAGATTAGCAGATATTTTTATCTATATTATGAAGCCTATCTTATATCTACAGGTAAGTGTAGTTCTTATTCTGCATCAAACAAGTTTTCTGTGTAGCAAACCGGAACCATTATGAAAAACTACATTTGCTCATAATGCAGAGATCAATACAAAGTGGTCAGCTCTGAAATATATACACAAGCAACTCTATCAAATGAACTTAGAAGGTTATATATGTTTGTATCAATGATAATGGAGTAAGAAACCGTCAGTTTGAGATGTAGTTGGGGGACAAGGAAGGAGATGGTAGAAAGAGGCATAGGAGATAATAGAAGGAGAAAATGTAATGAGAGAAGTGATGTTATTAGTTGTTAATTTTAAATATATACATTTTAAAGAAGATTTAAAAAACAGTTAATTTTGCTATATTAAGCCTGGCATCTTTCTTCAGGAGTTTTTATATATAAGCAGTGATGTTAACTCAAAAACATTTTATGTCTTTTTCCATATTTACATATTTTTCCTAGTCTTGTGTTACCATATTTAGTAGAACTGGCAGTGTGAGATTATTAGTAAAGGAGTCATGGACAGCAGCAAGAGGCATCCTTACTTCCTTCTTAAGAGCAAACTAGTTTCTTTTCACCACTGTAGTCTTTACTATAGTTTTTAAAAAATGTATTCTTTAGCAAGTTAATATTTTGCTATTTTTATAATAACAGAACTTTGAAGATAAAATGTTTAATTTTATTTAATATTGTAAATTCAAGAGTGATGTAAAGTTTGGAAGGTATAATGTCAAAACAATTGCTATAAATGTTATTTAGTTGACCCTGAATTATCTCATCTGCATCACCATTTGGAATGAAAGACACCAGCTGATGAATTTTCCATTGTCACTGCAGATATAAGAGCTTCAGAACCTTCTGGAGACTACAACAACCAGACATTAGCATGAGACCTCAAACAAGGGGGAAAATAATAGTTAGCTACACTTGATATATTTTCTTAGAAAAATTAGGATAATATTTTGGAAGGGTTAATAAACCATAAGGGGTAATTAAACTAACAATAAATTTTAAGCCTACTTTATCACTGATGAATTCTGTTAAAATGACTGAACATGAAATAATGAATTTCTCAAGTTTAAGTTGTTTTGGAATTGTGTGAACCTCTTGTAAAAATCTAGTATGTGCCCAAGTCTTTATAATATGTGGTTTATATCATAGAACTGCTGGTCACTTTTGTAGAACATAATCTGACTCAATTCTTGAGTTTAAATCCTACACAATATATGATTCAGACCTGAAGCTGGAAATTCTTTTCTTGTTTCATTCACAACATTAAGGACCAGATTCATGTCTGTTACTTCTGTGTATTACAGATAGTTTACCTCCAGATGATGGCTCAGCTATGTTTCTGCATTTCAATTGAATAAAACGTCAATACAGTTTCTATTTCTACAATATAAAAACATCTATCTCTTTATTTTTAAATCAGTTTTCAAGTGTCACATCTTTCTTAGTTGGATAGAATTTAGACTTCTATAAATGAAGTTAACAAAATGTTTCCCCCAAAATAATTATTTTAACGTGTGAAAGGGAACATATACTCTTTTTATGTCTATCAATTCCTCTATGTAAAAAACTAGTAATATACCTAGCTAATAACTTTACTGTAATGATATGTTTAATGGACATAGTCATTTTGCGGGGTTCACACCCTTTAGAGAAATCTAAGCAACTTTTAAACAATTGGAGTAAAATTAAAGAATAGATGACATTAAAGTGTTTATAGACTTTAATATGAAGGAAATTAGCAAATGGATATATTATCTGGTACTTTACAAATTTCTGAATTTCAGAGACTTATAAACCATAGTTACTCTTGAAATTTTGTTATGTTTTGTGTGTATGTTGAATTTTGTATTTTCTTAAAAGGAAATCACATATTGAAACTTTATTATTATTATTATTATTATTATTATTATTATTATTATTATTAATTATTTTCCCCAGTTGTTCTCTTCCTGGTCCACTCTCCCACACTTACTCATCCCATTCATCCTCCCACTTCTTTTCAAGAGGATGTTCTCCTCTGCCATGCTTTCCCAATCCCTGTGACCTCAAGTCTCTTGAGGTTTAGGCACTTCATCTTCTCCCACTTAGGCCAGACCAGGCAGTACTCTGTTGTATATGGGTCAGGGGGCTCAGACTAGCTTTTGTATGTTGCCTGGTTGGTAGCTCATCATCTGAGAGATCTCAGGGGTCTGGGTTAGTTGAGCCTGCTGGTCTTCCTATGAGGTCACCCTCCTCCTCAGCATCTTCCAGCATTTCCCTAATTCAATCACAGAGACCCGAGCTTCAGACCAATGGTAGAGTTTAAAGTATCTGCATGTGTCTCAGTCAGCTACTTCTTGGACCTTTCGGAGGACAACCATGCTAGGCTCCTGTCTGTAACAAACCATAGCATAAGTAATAGTGTCAGGCCTTGGAGCCTCCCCTTGAGATGAATCCCAAGTTGGGCTGGTCACTGGACTGCCGCCTTTCCCTCAGTCTCTTCTCCATTTTTCATGCCTGAAGTTCTTTTAGACAGGAACAATTCTGGGTCAGAATTTTTGACTGTGGGATGGCAATCCCATCTCTCCACTTGATCCCATGTTTTTCTACTGGAGGTGGACTCCACAAGTTCCCACTGTTGGGCATTTCATCTAAGGTACCTCTTTGAGTCCTGAGTATCTCTCACCTCCCAGGTCTTGGGTACATTCTAGAGGGTCCCACCACCTCCACTCCCTGAGGTTGTATATTTCCATTCATTCTGATGGCCCTTGGGGGTTTCTCTCCTGTCTTCCCCACCCTGTACTTGATCACATTCCACTTTTCTCCTCCTCTTTTGCTCTCCTACCCAGGTCCATCCCTCCCTGTGCTTTTCATGGTTGTTTTCTTCTCCCTCCAAAGTGGAACTGAAACATTCTCATTTGGGCCCTTTTGCTTGTTAGCCATCTTGACTTCTGTGGATTGTATTGTAGATATTCTGTACTTTTTTTTTGATTAATATCCACTTATTAGTGAGTACATACCATGCATGTTCTTTTGGGTCTAAGTTACTTCACTGAGAATGATATTTTCTAGTTCCATCCATTTGCTACAAAATTCATGATGTCCTCATTTTTAATAGCTGAATCGAATTCCATTGTGTAAATGTACCACCACATTTTCTATATCCATTCTTCTTGTGAAGAACATCTGGGTTGTTTCTTGATCATTGCTATTATACACAAGGATGCTATGAACATAGTGTAGTACATATCCTTGTTATATGTTGGAGAATCTTTTGGGTATATGTCCAAGAGTGATATTGCTGGGCCTTCAGGTAGATCTATTTCCAATAGTGTGTCTAAGACATTCGAGATTCCTCTGTTGTGAATTTTCTGTTTAGCTCTATGTACTATTGTTTGATTGGGTTGTTTGGTTTTTTTGGAGGTTAACTTCTTAATGTGGTGTTAGTGAAGAATTTTTCCCAATGTGTAGGTTGCCAATTTGTCCTTTGTCTTTTGCCTCACAGAATCTTTTCAGTTTCCTGAGGTCTCATTTATCAATTTTTGATCTTAAAACCTGAGCCATTGGAGTCCTCTAGGAAATTCTTCCATGCCAAGAGTTGGAGGCTCTTTTCTGTTTTCTCTTCTATGAGATTCTGTGTATCTGGTTTTATGTTGAGGTTCTTGATCCACTTGGACTTGAGCTCTAGGCAAGGTGACAAATATGGATCTATTTTCATTTTTTCTACATACTGATTGCCAGTTAAATTAGCACTATTTATTGAAGACACTTACTTTTTTCCATTGCATATTTTTCGCTTCTTTATCAAAGATCAAGTGTCTGTAAGTGTGTGGTTTTATTTCTGGGTATTCAGTTCTATTCCATTGATCAAAATGTCTCTATCTGTTCCAATACCATGAAGTTTTTATTACTACTGCTCTGTAGTACAACTTGAGGTCAGAAATAGTGATTGCTCCAGAAGTTCTTTTATTGTTAAGAATTGTTTTCACTATCCTGGGCTTTTTGGTTTTCCATATGAACTTGAGATTAGCTCATTCTATGTCTATGAAGAATTGTGTTGGAATTTTGATAGGGATTATGCTGAATCTTCAGATTGCTTTTGTTAGGATGGTTGTTTTTACCATGTTAATCCTACAAATCTATAAGCATAGGAGAGCTCTCCATTTTCTGAGGTCTTCTTTGATTTTTTTTCCCAGAGACTTGAAGTTATTGTTATACAGATCTTTAACTTGTTTGGTTAGAATTATCCCAAGATATTTTACATTATTTATGGCTTTTGTGAAGGGTGTTGCTTCCCTATTTTTCCACAGGCCATTTGTTATTTGCATAAAGAAAGGCTATTGATTTATTTTAATTTTATATCCAGCCACTTTGATAAAGCTGTTTATCAGCTGTAGAGATCTCTGGTAGAATATTTAGTGTCACTTATTTTTACTATCTTATCATCTGCAAATAGTGATACTTTTACTCCTTCTTTGCAAATTTGTATCCACTTGATCTTCTTTTATTGTCATGTTGCTCTAGCTAGAACTTTGAGTAGTATATCAAATAGATACAGGGAAAGTGGACATTCTTGTCTTGTCCCTGATTTTAGTGGGATTGCTTCAAGTATCTTCCTATTTAATCTAATATTGGCTGTCTGTTTGCTGTATAGTGCTTTTCTTATTTCCAGGTTTGGGCCTTGGATTCCTGATCTTTCCAATACTTATAACATGAAAGGTTACTGTGTATTGTCAAATGCTTTTTCAGCATCTAATGAGATGATCGTGTGATTTTTTTTTTTTTTGAGTTTGTTTATATAGTTGATTATGTTCCTAGACTTTTTGTATATTGAACCAACCTTGTATCCCTGGGATAAAGGCTACTTGATCATGGTAAATGATGGTTTTGATGAGTTCTTGGATTGTGTTTGCAAGAATTTTATTGAATATTTTTGCATTAATATTCATAAGTGAAATTGTTGTTATGTTCTCTTTTGTTGGGTCTTTCTGTAGTTTCGGTATTACAGTAATTGTGGCTTCATAGAATAAATAGCTAGCATGCCTTCTTTTTCTATTTTGTGAAATAGTTTGAGGAGCGTTGGTATTAGCTCTTTTTTTTGTAGGTCTGGTATAATTCTAGAATTCTGCACTAAAATCAACTGGCCTTGGTCTTTTTTGGGGGGAGAGGGGCATTGGTAGGGTTTTTTTTTTTTTTTCAATGACTTCTATTTTCTTAGGGAATATGAGACTGTTTATATAGTTTACCTGATTTTGATTTCACTTTGATATGTGGTAGCTGTCTAGAAAATCATCCATTTCATCTAGATTTTCCAGGGTTTTGGGTTTTTTTTTTTTTTTTTTTTTTTTTTTTGAATAGGCTTTTGCAGTAGGATGTGATGATTTTTTTGAATTTCCTAAGTTTCTGTTGTTATGTCTACCTTTAATTTCTGATGTTGTTAATTTGGATACTATCTCTGTGCTCTATAGTTAGTTTGACTAGAGGTTTATGTATCTTTTTTATTTTCTGTCAAAGAATCAACTTTTGATTTTGTTGATTCTTTGTATATATAGTTCTCTTCATTTCTATTTGGTTGATTTTGGCCTAAGTTTGACTGTTTTCTGTTGTCTACTCCTCTTGTGTATGTTTGCTTCTTTCTGTTCTATGGTGTTCAGGTGTTCTCTTAAGTTGCTAGTGTAGGATACTTCTAATTTCTTTACAAGGCTACTTTGTGCTATGAATTTTCCTCTTAACATTGCTTTCATTGTGTTCCATGAATTTTGGTATGCTCCGTAATCATTTTCATTGAATTCCAAGAAGTCTTTAATTTCTTCCTGTATTTCTTCCCTGATCAAGTTATCAACGATTAGAGAGTTGTTTAGTTTCCATGGGTATGTGGGCTTTCTGTTGTTTTTGTTGTTATAGAAGTCTAGCCTTAGTCTCTTGTGATTTGTAGTATGTATGGGATTATTTCAATCGTCTTGTATCTGTTGAGGCTTGTTTTGTGAGTATATGGACACTTTTGGAGACTGTACCATGAAGTGCCGAGAAAAAGGTATTTTTGTTTTGTTTTAGCGTAAAATGTTCTGTATATATCTGTTAAATTAATTTGGTTCATAACCTCCATTAGTTTCACTGTGTCTGTATTTAAATTCTATTTCAATGACCTATCTATTGTTGAGAGTAGGGTGCTGAAGTCCCCCATTATTATTGTGTGGGATTCAATGTGTGATTTGAGCTTTAGTAAAGTTTCTTTTATGAATATGTGTACCCTTGCATTTAGGGCATAGATATTCAAAATTAAGGCTTTTTCTTTATAGATTTTTTCTTTTGATGAATATGAAGTGTCCTTCATTGTGTCCAAGATTTTCTGGATGATTGGGTTAGGATTTTTTAGGTTTTGAATTTTCTTGGATTGCTGTGTCAGTATCTTCTAAGGTCTCTTCTACATCTGTGATTCTCTCATCTGCCTCTTGTATTCTGTTGTTGACTTCAACTTCCAATGGAAGATGGGGGCCTTGGGAAGCAACTAGGCAGAGGCAATCTTATAAAGAAAAATCCAAATGGTGATACATGATGAGATTAGTGTTTTTATATGAAATTAGAGGTTGTTTTCCCAGGTACACAGGAACATGATGCGAAGGCAGCCATACACAAGTCAGGAATGAGAACATCAGTACATATTCTATCTTTAAGCCTCAAAAAGTATGAGAAGCAAAAGCTTGGTGTTTTGTTTGTTTGTTTGTTTTTGTTGTTAGTGGTGGTGGTAATATGTGTGTGTGACTATTTAAGGCACACAGCTTATGGTATATCATAGCTTTATTACCTATGTGAATAATTAAATAGGTGAGTTCTGAGCATGGAGTGCTCAAATAATACATACTAAAGAATATAGAAATGACTTTGTGGTATGAATAATAACTAGAAGAGTTTGAAGTGTGTACTAAAAGATTCCAGCAATGGAATTCAACAGGTAGTGCATGTGAGAGCTTAGAATGAAATTGTCCTGTCTTATTAGTGTACATAAATGGCTAACTGTATCAATATAGCTATTAATGTAGCCTGGGGAGAGGAACCCTCTTTGCATCTTCTGGCAATTACCGACAGTGCTGTAGGTAATTGGCTGGGAATGCTCTGAGTTCCTCCAGGGGGAAGTACAGTCCCAATGACACAAGAAAATCCATGGGTTTTAACAGGCTTTAGTGTCATGGTAGAGGGTGGAGGGTGGATGGTGGATAGTGGATGGATCTGAATGCACACCCCATAAAACCCAGGGTGGTCCTGAGTTAAATAGGGAGGGGAAGAGGGAGGAGGAGCTGTGCGGAATGCTTAATTGGCTCCACCTTCTGGCCTTCAGATACCTCGTTAGTATGTAAATCTCTCTAGGGCCTGAGTCCTGTTAATCAAGCCCTCTACCTGTGTCTTATGTGACTGAAGGGTGCAGGTTGAATGGAGATTAGACCTCAAGTCAGGAGCCTGGGTTCTGGGGGTGTGGCAGAACACCCACAACCCAAGAACCAGTATACCCTTCCATGGCCTGACATGTAAAAAAAAAATTTATAATCTATAAATGCATCATGTAGCAATATTATTGGCTTATTTTTCTACAAATGGTATACTTATTTACTATTAATTTTTATGTTTCTTAACTATGTTATTATTGGAGTAAAATTTTAAAATACCCATGTTGTTTTGATGAAATAAAACCTCTATTACTATAAATTATGTCCATAATTTAACATGCTGACACAGACTACATGAAATATGTTTAAAGGCCAGTGTAAACATCATACTGAGACTAATCAAAACAATGCACTAGGAAGATGATTTAGAGATTAAGAGAACTTGGTGTTCTTGCAAAGGAACTTGGTTTAGTTCCCAGAACCAACTTGGTGGTTCACAACTTCTGTGATTCCAGTTCCATGGGTTCCACCACCATTTTGTTACCTCTGTGGGAAGAAGGTATGCATATATTTTCATTCAGACAAACATATCTGCTTACAGAACACAGATTTTAAAGTTTATTGAATAGTAAATCAGTTCCTTTCCTTGTGGTAAACAAATGCCTGACAAGAAGAAATTTCAAGAGGAATGGGTTATTATGTGTTGCAGTTTGAAGGTAGACATATTCTCAACTTGGTTCTTATATGTTTCACCTCTAACACACATCTGCTAAATAGAAGCAATGGCAATTGCCTATAATATTAGGAGGAATATAGACCTAACCAGGTAATAAATTAAACAAAAGTAAACCTTTCTTGCTACTGAAATTTTTGGTAGCTCGTGGTATCTAATGGGAGCACTGTATCCCCATTATAGAGTATCTGCAGTTATGCTCTCTTCATAGTCACATGTTTGAATCTTAGGAAGTTTCTTCAGTAGTAAATTTTTATGACTTTTTTTCAGAAGATCTTTCAAGTTGGTTATTCCTTCCATTTTTCTCTCTTCTAACCTTTCCTCCTGTCAAATACTCAGTTCAACATTTCCTCTTCCGTCCATTTTTATATAAGACTAGTATATGTGACAAGACATAAAATAACCAGTATTTGATGTGTGAAGACATTTCAATAAGCTTATTTTTCTACACATGAATAAATATAAATCTATAAGGGGCTCTCAAATTAGCAGCGATGATGACTGTACAATTAAAGCTCGTTGTACTGCTGATTTTAATGGTGCCATAAATGACCTTATTTGTAATACTTAAGATTATTGACTTATCTAGGACCACTGACTTAAATGTGGGTGGCAACCACTATATCACTTAGTTATATTTCTGGTCCGATAGTATCATTTAAACAATAAAATATAATATAGTATTTTATTATCTTATTCTAATTAGGAGACATATTCTTCTATCCTATGACTTCTTTGGGATGGTACACATGCAGAAAATACATAATGTTATTAAGAAGTATAAAAGAAAACTTTAGTAGATGAATACTACAACAAATGTTCCAATAAATAGAAGTTTGTCAAGGTAATTTCTGATAAATATTATATCAAGTTAAGTACATATCTAACCAATATCCTCTATAGTTTCACAGACCATTTACTGCTTTAACTGTGTATTGATTAGCTAATGGACATGTAATTTTGAGACCTTCCTTGACCCCAGCCTTAAAACTGTACTCTCCTCAATTTGAAGCATTTAATTTTATCAAATAAAGTACTTTAGTAAACTTATAAAGCAAAACATATAATTGTTCTGTGCTTCTCATTTTAAATTATAAGGAATTACCCATCTTTCTTTATATGCTTTTGAATTGTTACACAAACCATTCATTCTTTACTGTCTGTCTTCACTTCCAAAAAATGTGCCTATCTACTATCATTTTAACTATACTGCTGTGCTTTGCTCCTTAGCATTTGAATAATCACTTCACCTCTTTTCTTTTTAACTTTCTTTCAAAATTTATTTTCCTTAATGTATTATCTACTGACTCCCCTTAAGCAAATTATGTTGTGTCATTTTTCTGGTTTATCAAACTAACTTGTTTCTATTTTTTTTTAATGTTAGGATAGAATGTAAACTTCATAACATGGTTTTTAATTTTAGACATGTATGCCCCTTAAATATATTTACAATTTGACCACAGTCTTCTTTTTCATAGTTTCATAGTTAACTGTACTGAATTTTCTGTTTCTTGAGGGTTGTTTTTCTTTGTATTATGGGTGTTGCAATAGTTTTAGTAACTGTTTTGAAATATATTTTATAAATAATATTTACCCACTACAAATTCAAAATTTTTTTCTATGTTTATTGATTTGTACAGGCATAACACAAGCAGGCCATCATTTCTCTTTTCCCTCTATCCTTCTGTGTTGCACAAATATAGTTCATACACTTTTGTCACTGTGTGTTTACTATGTGACTGACATATCATATACCAGAGTGATTCAATATGTCCCCTTGATCACTCTGATCTTAGCTTGCATTTAATATTGACTAAGTTCATGCATCAATAATTCTTCTTTGTTAAAGTATATTATTTCAATTCCTCAATATGGCCATATTTTATTTAACAAGCTTTTAGGTTCATTCCATCTGTTTCTTAGTTATAATCAATGTGCTGCTATGACCACGTTTTTGCACACATTTTTAAAGACATATGTTTTCAATAATTTTAGATACATTATTTTATGGGGACTGTTAGGTCATAGAATAACTTTATCTTTCTTTTTGAGAGTTGGCCAGAGAATTTTCAAATTTGCTAAGCTATTTTCCATTTCTTTCTGTAGTGTCTTTAGGTCCTCACCAATACTTACTTTGTTCTTTATGATAGTTTATTTTCTTTCTGACTTGTAATTTTTTTGATGCTGAAGAAGAGGACTCACCTTTCAAATCTGTTTGAAGGCTACTTACATAAGACCTTGTCAGTGACAAATCACTTGATATTATTGATACCAATAGAAACCCTTTTCTGGCTTAACCAGTTACCAAATGGGGGCTTAAAGTACTTGCCAAATGACTGAAAAAAAATCTCTAAAATAATTTTTTTTTCTAAAATTAAGCAAAAAATGATGTTGAAGACTGCATTATAATGCTGAGTCCTGCATAGTTATGGAAGGAATGGTGAGACATAGTTACCATCCCTGGAATAGAGGCAGCAGGGTGTGCACCTCCACACAGGTTGATGTTTGCTGGGCATGAGACTTGTTTTTATAAAAACTAAATATATTTATTTCATGGTCCTTCTTCTAGAAATATTCTCCCTGTCAAGGTTATCAGGGAATGTCCTCTTTGCCAAGGTTAATGACTCCGTGATAATCAGAGACAGAAGAGTCTGGGAAATGAGGATGTTTTTAATGTCTCAGCAAAATGGTAGAACTCTGTGACCTTCAGGGTAGCCATTAAGGCTGTTAGAAAGAACTCTGAAAACATGTGTTCAAAAACATATAATTTCTCAAATATGAAAAATAAAAGGATGAAATATAAATTATATGTGGGACTTCATGGACCTAAAAAAAGAAAGGCAGCTGCACAATGAGCCTGCTTGTCAGAAAGATATTAAGGAAGGAGATAAAGAGATTTGGGGAGTGGTAATTTCAGGCAAGATCCCACTCATCTAAGTTTATTGTTTGTGTTTACAAAGGCAGGCAGATTCCTGAGTCCAGGATCAGCCTGGGTCTAGATGTGGTGTGAATGTGGTAGAAAAGCTTATTGTATGTGCTTACAAAGGCAGTCAGATCACTGATTTTATTTGCAATATTAAAAAAAAATGTGCATGCTCTTTCTTTCTAAGAAACAAAGGGGTCTGGACATAGAATGATGATTTGTGGATTTGTTGTATAATCAAAGGGAACTTGGAGTAAATGACTGAATTTACATGTAAATAAAAGACTGGCCTTTGGATTGCAAAAGCTGAGCTATCTGCATGAACTGTCTAGAGATCTCTAGAGAAATCTGTCTAGAGCAAAACACAGACTGTCAGCTTGTACCCCATGATTGACTTAATTTTTTTTTTTTTTTTTTGCTCCCAAACACCCTGTCCTCAGGACCCCTGATCAAGCCAAGGCTGGCTCTTGGCTTTATAATATGTTAGAGATAATTGAAAAGTTTTAACATATCATTTAATATAATTTTCTTATAGAAGATTTTAATGTAACAGTGTCATGGATTGGTTTTTATGGTTTACAGACATTCATTAGATTCAAAATGGAGATACTGTGAACTTAACATAAATAAGACAAGGATCAGAGCTGATCCAAAATCTACCCCTGCTCACCATATCTTAAATTTTATTCTTAATTCAAAGTATTAAATTCATGTTTGCTTCTTAAAATGTAGAGATAATAGTTTAATTTCATAATATTTCAACTGGATTTATCTCTTAGGAATCCTCCATATCCTCTTAGTATGTATAATTTATAATCAATTTTTACTTTCACCTAAAATTTAAAATATGGAAACTTCTGTATTAAAGGTAGAATTCTATAGCTTCTGGATGCATAGAGTGAGCAGCATGGATAGAGTATAACATGAAATATACTAGAGGTAAAAAAGGAAGACACAGAGCCTAAAATATTGTCTCACTAATTCCAAAGGCAGATATCATTCCATTCATTGTCATATAGAATCCAGAACTTTGTGACTGCTTAGTGAATCTTATTCATGACACTAACATCTCAAGGAAGAATGCCTATGTTTTATTCACTTTTTCAATTGTTATTATTGTGTCTTCTAGTTAAACAATTTGTTTTGATTAAACATAAATCACTTTTCTTTGACTGAAAGACTGTTTATGAGTTTCCAATTTTCCAGCAAATTTGCCTATTACATATTTAAAACATAATAATATTGTTTCTTCCTTTGATATTGTATGACAATTATTGCCTAAGAAATTGATTTTCAAAGTAACTCTCTTCATGGTTCCTATTTTATCCTTCAGCAGGATTTCTGTGATTCCTTGTACTTCTTCTAACATTGCAACCATGATAAAAATTACACATTGAGATGGGTCAAAGTTTACATAAACAGAATCTTACATAATGCACAAGGTATACAAATTCCTAAACACTGACATTCTAAATAAAATTCTTATCTTTAATTTTCATCACTTCTATTATTCTCTAATATTCCTGTGATGTGAAAAAGATTACAGCAGTACTGTATCCTGTCATTGAAGCACTGATGTAGTAATATTTTGAGGAATAAAGCTGAGTCTGAACTGCTCTTTATTGGGCTACCTTTCCTGTTATCTCTCCTAGATTATGGGGGTAAACTTTATCCATACTGAAAAGTTAAATTATATAAATGTGATTTATACAAAGCATGCATTGCTATTTAGTTCGTAAATTAGTGTTGTATTGTGTCTTCCCTATCAAGATTCTTTACCCTGATTATTGTGTTGTTGTCTCTCCTTTTTTTTCCTCACCCATCTTTTTATAAATATTTTGCAATTTTTAAACCTTAAAATTTCTTCCTTTTCTCACACAACCCATTCAGTATCCAAACCTTAATCCCTCTCAAGCTCATAGCCTCTTCTTCTTTTATTGTTATTCATACACACATACACACACATACACACACACTTATAAATACATATATTACAAGAAGTGTCTGTTTAGTAATATTTGTATGTGTCTGGCCATGGACATGAGGTCTGATCTCCATTCAACCTGCACCCTTCAGTCACATACACAGGTGGAGGGCATGATGAACAGGCCCTAGGCCCTAGAGAGATTTGCATACTAATAAGGTACCTTAAGGCCAGAGGGTGGAGCCAATTAAGCATTCCTCCTCAGCCCCTCCCCCCTCTTTCCCTCCCTATTTAACTCAGGTCCACCCTGGGTTTTATGGGGTGTACATCCAGATCCATCCACCATCCATCATGCCAATAAACCAGTTTTGGAAACTCAAGGACTTCCTTGTGTGTTGGGGCTGCAGTGTAAGGAGCCATGGAGAAGCCTTTGGTGAGCAACTAGGCCTAACTTCCAGCTGGAGGAACCTAGAGTGTTCCCAGCCAACTACCCACAGCCTGGCATGAGGAACCCTGTAGTTCCCCAGCAGATTTTTTCCTACATGTATGTATATGATTTCTGAGCTGACCACTTGGTATAAGAACACCAATTAATAGGCTCTTTTCTAGGGAAGACTAATTCTCTCTTAGCAAAAGTTAGTTGCCTATGGTTCTTTGTTGAAGGATGAGGAGATTTATTCCTTCCATATTAAAATATTAATTGATGCTGTCATTATTCAGCTATATTTTTAAAGCACCATGGCAATAGCTACCTTGCAATTTCTAGGAGACAATCTTGTTACAGACCTCCTGATCTTTGATACTTAGAAATGTTTGCTCTAACTTCTGGCATTATATGTTGAACCATCATTTAAACAATAAAACCAGAGGGCCAAGAGAATGAATGGAGATAAGCAGTATGGTGATGGGGTGCGGGTATGAGGGTAGGAGTAGTTTGAGGGGGAGGGGTCCTCTAGAAAGTACCAAAGATTCAGGAGATGAGACACTCTAAGGACTCAATGGAGGTGACATTAGCCAAAATGTTCAACATTGGTAAGAGGCAACTCAAAAGAGCATACCTCCAGTAGATAGACAGGACATCAAGTGGATGGATGGGGTTACTAACCCACAGTCAAAATTTCTGACCCAGAACTGTTCCTATCTGAAAGAAGTAAAGGGACAAAAATGGAGAAGAGGCTGAAGGAAAGGTGGTCCAACTGGGGATCCATTTCATGGGAGGGCACCAAGGCCTGACTCTATTATTGATGCTATGATATGCTTATAAATGGGAACCTGGTGTGGTTGTCTCCTGGGAGGCACTACCAGCAGCTGACTGAGACAGTTGCAGATACTTACACAAAACCATTTAACTAAAGTCTGGGATCCCTATGGTTGAATTAGAGGAATGATTGAAGAAGCTGAAAGGGAGAGTAACCCCATAGGAAGACCAGCAGTCTCAACTTAGCCAGACCCCAAGGAGCTCCCAGAGACTGAGCCACCAACCATGAGAATACATGGACCAGTCCCAGGCCTTTGACACAAATATAGCAGAGGTCTGCATTTTAAGACCTGAGTGGGAGAAGATGCACGTAATTCTGAAGAGAGTTGAGGAAGGGGGAGGTCTGGTGGGGGAGGGGGTCACCCTTTCTCAGAGAAAAGGGGAAAGAGAAATGAGATGAAGAACTGTGGGACTGACTGAAAGGGAGGCAATGACCAGGGTATAAATAAATATAATAATAAAAATTGCAGAAGAAACAAACAAACAAGCAAAACCAATGAAAGATAGAAAAATGAAGCTGAGCTTATTGCATAGGCACTCCTTCAAGAGAGGGAGTATTATGGAAGCCCAAGGCAGGAATATGAAAATTTCAAAATTATTCTGATAATGCTTTAAGTTCTAGACATAGTATCAAGTACAAAAGTAAAGAAGGAGAAAAAGGAGGAAGAAAAGAAGGAAGAAAGGAAGGAGGGAAGGAAGGAAGGAAGGATGAAGGAAGGAAGGAAGGAAGGAAGGAAGGAAGGAAGAAAGGAAGAAGGAAGGAAGGGAGGATGAAGGAAGGAAGAAGGGAGATATTAGTTTTCCTGATTGTCTCCATAATATGTACTGGTTATAAGTAGAATAGCCAAGCTGAACTTAGGTCCTCACAATGCATGACAATGATATCTTTGAACTGTTGAGTAAGTTGTCTGATTTACCTGGGAGCTGACAATTCAGGAGGGTCCAGAAGTTTACATGATTGAAATGGAGACTGGGAAGTATTGTACAGATGCTGAGAGGAAAAGCATAGTTTTGTTTTGTTTTGTTTTGTTTTGTTTTTTTAAACAGTTGGCATTATTCCTAATAATATGATCTTAATGTCTTCATTTGTGGGTCAATACTTTGTCCTCCAGGTGAGCACAACAGGAATTTTCTTTCCTCGCCTTTGGACTCTAACTCTTCATCATAACTTAAGCACATTATTATCTTAGGAGAGATTTTGCAGATGTGGAGAGGGTAAGAAATAGAACTTCATGTTATTACCTTCACACTTTGAGAGATATTTTTTATACTGCCAAGCAAAGGTGTGGGTGACATTTGAAGTTTGGTTAGCAGATTTGGAAGGCTTTTATTTATTACATAATTCTAGAAGCTTTTAAAAGTTTGAGTGGGTTTTCTGTAGCAGGTGGTAAATGACAACTGTTTGTGCAGAGTATGACTGAGAGTATTTGACATCTTCATAATATAAAAGTTTCAAAATCAACATATGGAGAGGGTAGGGTTTTTGAAAATACTCATAAAATTATCTGTTTATCTGCTTTTCCTTTAAATTCCAGGAGTAGTGTTTTAATTTTTAACACAAAACAAAAAACAATATAAGCAAAATTAGTTACTTAAGTTTAACCCTTTTCATCAATAACACAATTATAGCTTAAATGTTTTAAAGCATTGTATTGTCAAGATAGCTGAGAGAGGATTTTGAATACTCTTATTTCAGAAAGCTGATGAGAACTTAAGATGATAAATAAAATAGTTATTAAAACTTGTTTGTTATTATGTATGCATGTGTAAGAATTGACTGGGTCCCCAATGTCTCCATGTCTGAGGGAACATTCTTTCTCCGGTGTCCCCGCCTGCTCTTTACTTCTGAAGACCAGAACCTGCAAAGGTCTTGTGAAAGCAAGGCTTTTAAAATGAAACTTTTTTTTTTTCAAAATATAATTAGAGCATAATTATGTCCATTTATATCAGTGAAGTATAAGATAGTCTTACTACTCAGTCTATTTTTTTGTTGACTAACCAGCACCTCTGTCATCTATCTTGACTAAAACATTTAGTTCTGAACCTGGCTTTAGGATGAATGTCAGCTGCCGACCATCTATTTAAATCTTTTCTTTTTTTTTTCTCAAGGTAAATAGCTATAAGTTTTCAATCCCGTCAGAAATCCAGAATGACTGAGTTAACTATAATTGTGGGAAGCACAAAGCATAGCTTTTAAAACTTAGTCAATTTATAGAGACCTCTGAACACCTGGAAGAGAGGCTTTTATCTTATTTATTGTTTTTGATCACCTGTAAAGCAGTAAATAGTCTCTTAGAACTCTGTACAGACTAGTGTATCTGTGAGGCTGCACGACTGTTGTTTATATCACACTAGAGACCATAACCTAATTCAGTCTGCAAACAGTACCTTGTCCACAGATGTAATGTGAGCTCACCTCTGAAGCTCTAAGAAAGAAACCAAATCAGAATGAATAGCCTTATCTATAGCATTTCACAGTAAGGACTATTAAGATGTTGAAGGTTCACACAGTATTAACAATTTTTAAAAGGCAACTTGAGTTACATTTGACACTTATTTGAATTTAACTTTTAACAAAATAGAAACTTTGGTAGAAGTGATATACAACAAGAACAACAAAGTAAACATTTTTATGTCTAACATAAGAGCACAAGTCTTCACCACTTCTTCAGTTTTATCTTGTCAAAACTCTCATCTTTGAACCAAATCTTAATGAAAATCTCATATAAATAATGAAATTGTCTCAAACAGTAATGGCTAGAAAATTTATCAAAACTGAAGGAGATATATATATATATATTTCTGACTCAGGACAGCCTGTAACCTTTAAGCTGTAATTTTAGAAAAAAGCGGTCCTTTACTTATTAAACTGGGAAAAATCATTATCAACTTTCTTATTACAGAAACTAAAAAACTGCTGGCCCCCCTTTTCTGCTTTCTGCTGGTGCCCTTCTCCTGGCCACAGAGCAGGGCGAATTATCAGTTAGCTGTTGCACGCTGTTGCTGTGCTGGGGAACCACGAGTTGTCGCCCGCAAAGTGCGGGCTGGGCGGGGGCATGTGCTGTTACCTGGAGCATACCCTACATGCAGTAGGCGGGCTGACGGAACACAAACCGCGAGCATGAACCGAGGTAGCTGCCCTTTATTAAAGGAGCTGCCCGCCTTTCTGCAGCTGTATTCTTGTACCGGCGGCTTCATTCCTCTCTCTCCCGGCAATCATACTCAAGATGTTTAACACAATAGATTAACAGCTAACACACAGATGATTTGCCAAGAAAAGACACACACATATAAAACAACAACAACAACAACACAAATAGCTCACCCCTCTCACGGGTGGTACATAAAACACAGATAGCTCACCCCTGCCACGGGTGGCACAACAACAACAAAAAAAAAAACACAGATAGCTCACCCCTGCCATGGGTGGCACAAACAAATAACACAGATAGCTCACCCCTGCCACACTCATCAATCACTCGAAGCTCTCGCTGCTTGCACTTGCAGCCCGCGCTCCCGCCCACACCTCAATTTATCATTGGTGGGAGGCTGGGAACTCGTCTCGCCTTTCAGACCACAGTGGGCAGAAGACCTGCATGTACTCTGGCTTCAGTACCCGGGCAGCTTGAGCACAGCTGCCGGCGTGGCGGGGCTTCACCGGCAGAAGGGGGGTCGCCACCACCCATTGGGGTTGCCACTCTGGCCAGCCCGATCCCCAGGGCCGCCAGGGCGGGTGCGTCCCCTACGCTGGGGCCCGGACCGGAGTGGTGAGTGGCCATGGTGCTCTGCTCAGCTGCTCTGCCATGTGGCAATGGCAAAGAAGGGTTGCAGAAAGACTGTCTCATTGTTACACACAGGATACAAGCAGAATAGACACACACAAAAAGACCAACTAAGACCCGTCAGAACATGAGTGCCAACACCACTCTAGAAAAAGAAACCAGATGGCCGGGAGTGCATCCCCTCTACCAAGAGGACCACCATCCTCCCCGGCACCCAAACGGGAATCCCAGGTGTCCCTGGGACCCCAAACTCTCCTCCCAGGACGTCTCCTGGGGTGCAGCAGCAGCGACTATCCTTGGCACATCTGCCAGTCACCCGTTTGTCTCTACCTGAGACAGAAACGGTTTGCTGTCTTTTACAAGACAGAAACGACTGCCAAACCAAACCACAAGTGCACTTTTCAGAAACCAGAACAGAACAGCTCAGACGAACAAACACAAGACAGGAAGAGAACCACGGTGTTCCCTCACCTCCCAGTTGGGGTTCTTGCAGAGTAGGGTGGTCACAAATCCCGGACGAGCCCCCACATGAAGACCCCCAAATTAGGGAGACCCTTACTCAAACCTCGGGATATCGTGGCCACCCAAGAACTCTCGCAAGACACTGTACCTGGATGCAAACGGCAGAGGTTTATTAGGGAAATAAGCCGGTGGTCAAGCTCTCTCGAAAGAGCAAGCAAGGTTTGGCACTGAGTGATGGGTATGGGGTCTTTTAAAGAGCAAAACCACAAAACAGGGGAGTGGGGAGGGGGCGAGAGGTTGCCAAGGATACATAACATGAGAATAGTGATACATTCCAAAGAAATCCACCCTAAAAGGTTAATGGCCATGGAAATTACCCAGTACAATCATTTTCTCAAAAATGTGGTTTCACCAAGTCACTGCCCTACCTTGTCATTTATCAACTATTTATTCTCACTACCTCCAGCTGTAAAGCCACAGTCCTGTCATTGTGTTTTTACCACCTGAATGACTTTCACTCCTTACAGCCAGTTCCTGAAACTGGCCTGGCTTGTTTCAGAGAAAATTTTCCATGTCCCTAAAAGAACTTAAAAGGCATCTATATATGTATATATTCTATAAAAATGATTTTTATAATTTTTCATTCTTCAGATTGAAGACTAACAAAAACCATTGTCAGTACAAATGCCTATTTCAAAATTTCTGCTTCACTCAATGAAATTCATACTCACAAGAAATTCAATAGTTTTGTGCAAAAACCCAAGTAAATAGAATATTAGGATATTATTACAGTTATTAGCATTTTTCATTTATTATTTTTAACAATACTTCTGTATTTCAGATAGCTCAGTTGTTTAAATCTATTTGACCCTCTATTGCTCTTAACCTCTCTCTACTCATCCCCTTGTAATGGAGGATGGAACCTGTTGCTGCCTGCAGCAACAGCTGAATGGGTTCACCTGTAAGAGAAGCTGAGAACAGGGAAACAATGGCAGGAAGAGATGAGGCCAAGACAAAGTTCTCTGATCAAGGCCCGAAGTTTAATAATTTGCTTTCACATATAAAGGGGAAGCCCCACCCGCCAGAGTCTCTTCTAGGTTCAGCCCAGAGGCTGGGCAGTGCAGCCCAGGGGCTGGGCAAGGAGACAGCAGTGTCAAGGATAGCTCAGCATGCAGTCTATTCAACTCAACTCCTGTGGCAGACTTTGAGTCTCCAATGTAGGCAGCTTCCCAGGTCCTTTGTTATTCTGTCTCTAGTGGTAAACAGTGTGTTCCGGCCTGCTCAACCTGGACAGGTTGGCAGCGTGGGGAAGGGCACAGAACCCAGTGGATGAAAGAAAAAGTTTAAATGACAAGGAAATTTAGTACAAAGTTTAGAGAACATGAGAATATTTTCTTACATGAATGGTTTTTTGCTTTTAAATTAATGATTTTTACATACTTATTAGAGATTATGGGATTTCTTAAAATAATTTGAATGTACATTAAACAGTTGTTTAGAAGTCCAAGTCTTTGACTGGTGGAGATTATATACCTAGGTTGAGTATTGGATTACACTTCTGATTGAGCATTACAAAACTTATAAAGCCTATGATTAACATTTTTAAAAAAATTGTATAAAAGCAAAAAGGAAAAGGGGGCATGGGATGGGGTTTTCTAGGGAGGGGAAATGGGGAAAAGGGATGGCATCTGAAATGTAAATAAAATATCCAATTAAAAAAGATAAAAAAAAAAAAAAAAGAAGTCCAAGTCTTAGTGTCATGTGTGCTGCTTATTAAGTCATCCACGAATTACATTTTTTGTAGATGTTTCTAGAAAGACAATAGTTTAGACTCTGAATTCTGGTTTAGATTCTGGTTTACACAGCACCAACAGCAGCTTCAAACTGACATTTCACTATTTGGCTCCAAGACAAAGGCAGATGGCTGTGTATTCATGTGACGTGAATGACTTAGATGTTATTGATGTTCTTTATAAAAACAAGTCATTGTAAGTAACATTGGGCTTTTGGAAGAGGTATTTTTACTCTGTGTCTTCAGGGATCATTTTCCACCCTTAACTGAAAGTCAATTCAAAAGTGTTTTTAAAAAAACATTATTTTGTGTGTGTGTGTGTGTGTGTGTCTATGTTTGCCTGTTCATATACATATCAATCTATATACCTTGTTTTCTGCCTTAGCTGGACCAGTGATGATAATTTGCTTAATTTTGATTTTCGGCCCATGTGTGATAAATAGAGTTATGACCATCGTCAAAAATAGAGTTAATGCTGTCCAATTAATGGTGTTGAGACTACAGTGCCAACCACATGAAGATCCTGATAAGGTAGAAAATGATTTTTAGAGCCTAGGCTAGATATTTTAAGGTTAAAATTATTCAGGAGAAGGAGAGGGAAAATAAAAGAAAATTTTATGGGTCCCATGAAAAACAGATATTATAGATTCTTTCTCCCTGGCCGAGTAGCTAAAGTTGCCCCTCTGGCTTGCCAACCAGAGGCCAGTTAATCCGTAAACAAAGAATGCAGAGTTACAGGACAATGGGCTACTGAGCCATCCCAGGAAGGAAGATAAGAGATAAACATCCGCCTGCAGGAACTGCTCCCTGCCCCCATGGACAGGTTTGGCCAGATGTTCAAAAATTGGAAAACAACCAATCCTGTGCACCCAAGCGAAAGTTTCTCCTTTTCCCCACCCCAAGCTTATATTAACCCTAAACCCTGGAGCCACGAGGTCGATGCCCCTGTCTCCTACATTGAGACATGTGTCAGCCAGGAACGTTCCGCCATTAAACTACCTCGTGTTCTTGCAGCAAGTTGGTCTTCCGTGTGTCCTTTGGGTGCACGCCATCCTGTGACTCGAGTGGGGTCCCCTTTGGGGGCTTCCCGAGCCTTACACTTGTAGAAGTCAGAGGACAACTTGTGGACTCATTTCTTTCAACAGATAAAATTAAGGTCATCAGACTTGCAGTGAGTGCCTTTATCTACTGGACCATATCCCCAAACTCAACAAAAGAATTTTATTTCTTATATTTATCAGAAACACTAGGAATGAGACTGAAATAACAGATATAATACATTATTGTTCTTCTATTTTTTTTATTGTATATTTTATTCATTTATCCCCTTTTTCTGTTTTTTTCTCTGGAAACACCCTATCCCATCCTCTCTCCCTCTGCTACTATAAGGGGTTTCACCCACCCACTCCCTGCCCTTGAATTTCTCTACACTGGATCATTGAGCCATACCAGGATCAAGGGCCTCTCCTCCCATTGATGCCCCAAAAGGCCATCCTCTGCTACCTATGTGGTTGGAGCCATGGGTTCCTGCTTGTGTACTCTTTGGTTGGTAGTTTAGTCCCTGGGAACTCAGGGATGGGGGGGGGTGGTTGGTTGATATTGTTGTTTTTCCTATGGGTTGCAAACCCCTTCAGCTCCTTCAGACCTTTCTCTAACTTTTCCATTGGGCACACTGTGCTCAATCCAATGGTTGGCTGTGAGCATCCCCCACTATATTTGTCAGGCTCTGGAAGAGCCTCTCAGGAGACAGCTATATCAGGCTCCTGTCAGAAAGCACTTCCTGACATTCACAATAGTATTTGGATGTGGTGTCTGTATATGGGATGAATCCTAAGTAGGGCAGTCTCTGGATGGTCTTTCCTTCAGTCTCTGCTCCACACTTTGTCTCCATATTGCCTCCCATGAGGATTTTGATCCCCTTCCAAAGAAGGACTGAAGAATCCACACTTTGGTCTTCCTTCTTGAATTTCATGTGGTCTGTGGATTATATTGTAGGTATTTCAAGTTTTTGGACTAATATCCACTTATCAGTGAGTGCATGCCATGTGTGTTCTTTTGTGATTGAGTTGCTTCACTCAGGATGATATTTTCTAGTTCCACCCATTTGCTTAAGAATTTTATGAATTCATTGTTTTTAATAGCTGAGTAGTACTCCATTGTTTAAATGTACCACATTTTCTGTTTCTATTCTTCTGTTGAAGGACATCTAAAGCTGAAGAAATTTGCAACTCCATAGGAAGAACAACAATATCAAACAACCACCCACACCTAGAGCTCCCAGGGACTAAACCACCAACCAAGGTGCACATATGGAGGGACCCATATATGTATGGGCTCCAGCCATGTATGTAGCAGAGGATGGCCTTGTCAGGCATCAATGAAAGGATTGGTCTTTGGTCTTGTGAAGGCTTGATGCCCCAATGTAGGGGAATTCGAATTCAGGGAGGCAGGAGTGGGTGGGTTGGTGGGGGAAGACCTTCATAGAAGCAGATGGAGAGAGGATGGGATAGGAGTTTTCTCTGGGGGAAAATCGGGACATGGGATAACATTTGAAATGTAAATAAAGAAAATATCAAATTTAAAAAATATATTTTAAAAAATCTATCTATAAATTCTTTGAAGATTGTGATAATTTATGTATGCTTAGTCTAGGGAGTGGCACTTTTAGGCTTGTTGCATTAAGTGATTAAGAATTGACCAGCATCATTGAGATGGTATCTTCTGGGAAGTATTTTCTGAGATCACAAAGAAGCTGTGTTCCACAGATAGCCAAGGTTGTACTTTGTTGTGCAGCTGTACTTGGTATTGTGTAATAGTCACCCAGGTGGTACTGGTGTGAAGGCATGAAGAGGTCATGAAAAGCAGTATACTGAGGCTTGATACTCTGAGAGGCCATGGAAGGCTATTGGTGAAGGTGTAGCCTCAATTGTATTTCAAGGCCAAGAACTGATGGGGCCATGCAAAGAATTTGAGGCTTGGCACCATATAGGAAACCTATGAGAAGCCACAGGTGAAGCCGAATTGCAGTGAGAAACCCCAGCATGTTACAGTTGCCAGGACCATGGGATGACTATCAGGAACAGCATCCATAATGCAGTTAAGTCCACTAGAGCACAGAGTGCTACAGAGGGCAGGGCTGATGTGATCCAAGCCCTTAGAAAGGAGCCCAGAAGACCATCTGTAGATCTCAGATATTGAAACAAGAAGCTGTGAAGCTGAAGTTGAAGATGAAAAAGAAGATGGAGATCTGAAGACTGCTTTGCCACCAGACACGGAGATGCAGATGTTAGTGTTTGCCCAGCTCATTTCTTGTCTTGCTTTGGGTATCACAGTTACATGATTCAATGAATCAGAGAAAAGACTTCCACATTTGGACTTTTAACATTATTTAGACTGCTAGAGACTATGGGAACTTTTGAAGTTGGACTAAATGCATTTTGCATTATGTCCACATATTTGTTTATGTATGGCCCCCATAGATTTATGTGTTTGAAGAAGCCTATAATGGCCAGGGATTGGAATGTGATGGTTTGCATATGCTTGGCCTAAGGAGTGGCATTATTGGAAGGTGTAGGATTGTTGGAGTAGGGGTGTCACTCTGGGTGTGGACTTTATTACCCTTATTCTAGCTGCCTGGGTCATAGTATTCTGCTAGCAGCAGCCTTCAGATGAAGATGTAGAACTCTCAGCTCCTCCTGCACCATGCCTGCCTAGATGCTGCCATGTTCCCTCCTTGATGATAATGGACTGAACATCTAAATGTGTAAGCCAGCTCCAATTAAATGTTGTCTTTATAAGAGGTGCTTTGGTCCTGGTGTCTGTTCACAAAAGTAAAACCCTAACTAAGTGAGAGATTTAAAGGAATTTATCAGGTTTTTAAAACACTGTTGTATAATAAATTACTACAAACTTAGCAGTGAGTGTGGATTTTTGGCAGATTCTGAATATGTGTACAGTTCTGGTTATAGTTTTACCAGGCAGAAATCAAGAAAAATAAAAAACTGGTAAAATAACTATATGAAGGAATATCCCAGTTTTCTGTGTAGTGATCACTATTTGACCTAGTGATTACCCTCAGAGCAACCAAGGGCTGTCCATATATTATAGCCACACTTTAAAGTATATGGCAATATAAAGCCTGGAGATGACAGAGTATTGTTGAATGTAATTAAGAGTCTTAAGATATTCTAGCAGGTCATAAAACACACACACACAAACACAAACACACACACACACACAAACACACACACACACAAGGCAACTAAGGCAAAACCATCAAAGCTTTTTTTTTTTTTTTTTTTCAGTCAGGAAAGTGAGTCATAAGAAACATGTCTGTTTTTATCAGAGTTAATCAGTGGTAATATCAGCTCAATATATGTTGTATATCAGCATGATTTAATTTTGCTTATGATTATTAAGAAGAGAAATGCTATAGAAGAAATCAAGTGGGCTTGCATGCATGATATGCATACCACCCTTAGATCTGCTATAGAACAGTGTCCACATAAAATCAAATTGCTATAGAATAAACTGAAAATAAGATTTGTATAGCAGTAGTTGCGTTCTCTGCTTTTTCAGTGTTTTGACAAAACAATAATGAAACACTTAACAAAAAGAAGGAAATGCTACAATGATTGTGAAAAAATATATCTGAATATTCAAGTACGACTAAGGTGATTTCCATTATATTCAAGAAAAGGCATAGTAGCAGTCCAGCACTTATCAAGCGCATATGAATGCACTTCTAGCTGTAGGAAAGGAAATTATGTGTTCCCTGTGCCTTATGCCTACCCCTTCTCAATTTGATTTTAGTTATTCTAATGGGAAGCTGGAACATTTCTTTCCCATTTCCCAGGGACCGTTTGTAAGGTAACTGCATACTCTGTCTTTTGTCTGACCCTATCACCTTGTCCTCTGCCTTTATGCATTGACTGTTTCCTCAACACATTTTTTTTTCACCTACGCACAGATCACACAGTCAAAAAGACATCTAGGAGTCACATTCTGTCCCTGTGTTGCTGTAGGTAGAGGTGCAGTGAAAAATGTCAATTCCAGCAGGGATAGAGGCAGAGGTGCAGAAAATTAATACTTGAAAGTTAGATGTTGTAGGAAGAAACCTGAAAGCAGGATACACCTTGAAAAGTAGGATTTTGTTCCTTACAGAAATGTAAACAGACAGAGGAACAGGATCAGGTTCCTGAATTGAAATGAGGCAAAACCAATAATAACATTCTAAAAACTCTTTTGCAAGTTCAATAAAGTATAAGAAAGTAAGGCTTTTTATTAAGAAATAGAGAGTTCTTAGTTATTTTTATTTGAAAGGAATGGCATGGGAATCAGTTGAACAACCCCAACAGAGATTGCAATTCTATAACACTTTTATTACGATAATTTGATTTTAAGAAGCAACTCATCAGCAGACTCATGTGCAACGTGCAACACTCTCATGAATAAAACGCTGTTTCTATCCTGCATTAATAAGTAAATATTTGAGATTTGGGTACAGGCAACAAAGAAACATCTTGGTCACCATGGTTGAAAGCACTAGTATAAGTTTGCTGAGATCCTAAGAGATAATCAGCGTATGCTTACAAAGTTGATTTAGAAATACGCCATAAGTAGAGCTACACACAGAACTAGCTTATTTGTTAAATCTGCCTTTGATAAGTGTTTGCTAAAACCAATAAATGTGTGACAGAGGCACTACAAAGGATAGCTAATTATTTGTTTGTTACTAATTTACAGAACGCTCTGTTCATAGAAAATCTCTCAGGAGTTGAGTATATTAGTTGATATCATCAAAGAAAAAGTTTGTTGTAATTGTTGAGCCATTGCCTACAATAATTGCTTTTTCAGCCCCGAGGCTGGGTTTCAAAGCTTGAATTATGAATATTTTATATTATATTATGTTTATATTCGATAGTCATACTTTATGCAAATTAACTTTCTTAAAGCCTCCTGCTGACCTTTACTTCATTGAAGGAAATTAAATTGTAGAATGACTCTGCTTTGGGAAATTATTTTGTGAAAATGTCTCTTCTTCTATATTGTAGAGCACAAGGAGAAGCCTGTAAGATCTCCAGTTATCAATTTTATCATATAGTAAAACATAGCTAGCTAACTTATAAGGAATTAATAGTAAACTACTTTTACTAAGGAAGAGATGAAATATTAGAATTTAAAGTATCACAGTACTGCAGAAGTTTGTACTGTAGTGAGCAGAGGGCTTCCCAGCTCTAATGCTGGTTTACATGCCATGCACTAGCCTCTGAGATCCTGTATCAGTGTGTAAGACTAGCAAGACATATATTAAGACAACTGTATTTTGAAATCTGAAAATTTGAAAGTTGGCACTTTGAATGAAATATTCACAGATTAAAAAATAAAAAAATTCCCAAGAAGCTAGATATACACTATATACAACTTTTATGTGAATTACACATAAACTGTTTTTTTTTTTTTTTATTTTATCTGATTTACTTTTTAAAGCTGAGATGATTTCTGCTGGAAATAAAACTGTAAGTTGTGTGGATTTGTTTAAGTCATTTCTGAATCCTGCAGGTCTACTAAAATCTAGAAATGTGACCCTGTGATGACTCATGACACCAATGCCTTACACACTGAAGGAAATAAACTTCAGGCTAGCCATGCGTCGTTCAGTTTTAAATTCACATTTAATCTTATTTTCAAGACTAAAATTGTATTGCAAAGACTTTACTTCCTTTGTCTTAATACTTTGATTTAATTTTCATAGTAAAGTGATTTCAAATGTAACCTCACACATGGAATAAAGACCTGGACATTTGATGTTTATTCTTTCACACAGAGCAAGTTTATTTGTAAACCTTACTGAAATAAAGAACATACATAATAACAAACTATATTAACCTTAGAAAACTATTGATAAATTACTACTTAGTTTAGGAATATAAAGTCTGGAAGATAAAAATAACCAGTTTTACAGAATCATATGGATATAACATAGACTTGATCACTTAACCCAAAATAAGAGAAAAAGTAAAACTTGTTCTTTTATAGTTTTTACTTATAAAATGAAAAAAAACGGATAATAAATTATTATGTAATAAAACCATATATTTTCTGGTTTGAGGTACTTTAACATAAAAATAAAGATTCAAAAATAATCCAATAAAAATCTATGAAGTCAATAAACATATCATATATTATATATATAACATATATGTATCATACATACCATATGTAACACACACACACATATATATATATATATATATATATATATATATATATATATATATATACACCTACCTGTTTGGAGAACTTTTTATTCTATGTTTATATATATATGTGTTTATGTGTGAATAAATATGTTTACATATGATTTGTATGAGATATGTATATGTATAATGATGTGTGTATAGAGATATAAATTTTAATAACTCTGAGTTTATCCAAGTGTGTGCCACTGTACTCATTTGAAAATCAGAAGATAATCCCAGGTGACACATCTCAGTTTCCAGCAGGTTTGAGACAGGGTCTGCTTGCTTGTTCATGCCTGAACTCAGAGGGATTCTCTGTCTCTACAACCCATATTAGCTTAAAATTGTTGTTATTATAGACATGGGCTAATATACTTGTTTTTTATGGGCAGTGAAGACCTGCACTCATTTCTCACACTTGTTCTGCAATCTCTTTCCTCTGCTGCTATCTCACCTCAGTCCCTGGAGAACTTTTACTTCTTTTTGTATTCTCTTATATGGAAATAGGTTGTTTTTCTCACATGATATATCCTGATTATAATTACTCCTGCCTCTACTTTTCCCAGTTCTTTTCTATCTTCCTTCTCTCCAGATCCATCCTCTTTCTGCCTGTCATTGGGAAACAAAGAGGCTTATAAGGGATAGTGAATAAAATAGAATAACATAAAATAAATAATAAAAATAAAACAAAACTAACACATTGGAATAGGACAAAACAAACAGAAGGGAAAAAAAATCAAGAGAAGGCACAAGAATCAGACACACAGATTCCATAAAATCACTTTGAAGCCATATTAAAAACACAAAGAACCTTCAAGGTAAAATGACATTGAAAAAAATCTTGAAATAAAATAAAATTAAAATTAAAAATAAGCTAAAAAATAATATAAGGTCCTGGGAGGACATTATAATTACAAGGAGCCTCCACAGATGCTCTTGAGTTTGTTTTCTGTTGACCATCTACTTCTGGAAATGGGGCTTACCCTTGAGAGTAGCTTGCTGCCCCAGTGAGACTTCTTTGGACAAAACTAAACCTTTATTTGTAAGTGATAGTCATTTTGGACATTGTTTCTTGGCTAAGGATTAGGGAATATGCCCATTTCTTGTTTTGGCTCTAGGATTCTATATGGAGCAAAAACATGCTGGCCCTGTGTGTTCTGGCTCAGTCTCTTTGAGTTCCTTATATGTGACCATCCTGTTTAGTTAAAATATATTTGTTTTTCATGACCTCTAATCTCACTGGTTCCTACACTTCTTTCATGTCTTCAACCACCTGATTCCCTGAGCTCTTAGGGGAAAAATTTGATGGTGATATTCTATTTAGGGCAGAGTGTTCGAAGGTCATTCACTCTTTATGTATTGTCTGGCTGGGGTTTCTCTGTATTTGTTCATATCTAATTCACCAGGAAGTTTCTCTGACAATGACTGGTCAAGGTTCTGATGTATGAGCATAGCAGAATATCTTAAAAGTTGCTGTATCACCATCATCATCACCAACAACATCATTATTATTTGTATTACTTGGCTTCACCCTAATTTCCTTGGCTATATAGTCTCAGGTTCTTTCTTACTAAGCAGTGTTCTTAAGTATGTGTTTCATCTTGTGGAATGGGCATTAAGTCAAATTAGATATTAGATGGATACTCCCACAAGCTTTGTTCTCCTGTTGCACTAGAATATCCTGTAGGCAAACCACTACTGTAGGTCAAAGGGTTTAATGTCTGGGTTGATGTTTGTGTTTCTCAACTGGTAGCCTACAGAGTAGATTTCTATACCAAAGATGCTAGCATGTGGGATGAAGGTTCTATGTAAGCACCATCTTGACTTCTTGTTCAATGAGTTATATAAATGTTGTCTTCATCAATGAGGCCTTGCTGCCAATTTTTGGATAGAAATCCACAGACTCAGCAAAATTACGGGTCATTTTGAGGTTCCCATGAAATTCAGTTGACCAAAAACTCACTTAACCCAATGCTGTTACTAGAAGCTTCATTAGGTGATAAGAGATGGCTAGTCAGGGATCTGAATCCTCTATTGTTTGGTGATTTCATTTAAATTGCTTTCATGTATCTATGTATTTTAGGAAGCTTTTACTCTAGTATATTTCCATACTTCCTTTTTGATGGCTTTTAATTTTAGCTCTCTCCCACTGTTCCCTCCACTGACCTCTGCTTTCCTTTCTTACCCACTTGAAGGTCCAAATTCAGTCCCCCAATCTATCTATAACTATATTTTATTTCTCTTGCCTAATGAAATTTATCTGTACCCCAGTGCTATACAGTATACCTACTGTCTGTGTTTCTAAAATCTGTTGCTTGGTTATCACTGACTTAAGAGCTAATATTTATATATAAAAGAATATACAGCAGACTTGTCTTTCTAGGTCAAGGATATCTCACTCAAGATGATTTAATTTAGTTTCATCTATTTACATATGAATTTTCTTGTTTTATTATTTTAATAGCTGAGTAATACTCCAGTGTGTAAGTGCATCATATTTCTTTGTTGGGTACATGTAAGTAGTTTCCAATTTCTTGCTATTATGAATTGAACATTATTGAACACATCTAAGAAAGTGTCTCTGTAGTAGAATGACATATTCTTTGGATATATGCCCAAGAGTGGCATACCTAGATCTTGAGGCTGATCACTTTTCTATCTCTCTATAAAATGGCCACACTGAATTCTAATTCTATTGTGGCTATAAAAGTTTATGCTCTCACTAGCAGTGGATGAGTAGTCCCTTACTCTACATCCTTGCCAGCATGAGCTATCACTTGTTTGATTGATCTTAGCTATTCTGATAGATGTAATTTGAAACCACAGAGTAGTAATTTTTAATTTGCATTTTTCTGAAGGCGAAGGATGTTGAAAAATTTTTATGTTTTTCAGCCAATTCAATTTTCTCTTTTAAGAATTCTGTTTAGATCTTTTGATGATTTGAATGGGTGTGACTCCAAAAGTCTTCCTTGTGTGGAATCCAGTATCCTCCTGTTGCCTGCAGATCAGGACATAACACTCTTTGCTCCTCTAATACCATGGCTGCCTGCATGCTACCATGTTTCCCACTATGATGATAATGGATTCATGAAACTGTAAGTTAGCCATAGTTAAATGTTTTCCTTTATAAGAATTGCCTTGGTCATGGTGTCTTTTCACAGCAATAAAACTCTAAGAAAGAAGTTGGCACCAAGATTAGGGTATTGCTGTGATAGGCCTAACCATGCTTTTGTTTGGAGAAATGTGGATTTTGGAATTTTGCAATAGGATAACAGTGGAATACTTTAAGTGTGGCTTAATGGGCCATACTAGTAGGATCATGTAAGATAGTGAGCCTGAGGGTTGTTTGAACTTGGAGACTTGGTTCAAGAAGTTTCAGAGAAGAAAAAATTTTAGTATGTTGCCTTGCCTAAAGATTGTTCTTGTGATATTTGGCTGCTGTTTGCCCTTGTCCAAAAAGTTTGCCTGGAGCTAAAATAAAGAGTTTTGGATTAATTGCATTGGCAAGGAAATCTCAAAATAGCCTAGTATATAGCTGCACACGGAAACACACAAAATTGTAAAAGTTACTTTAGTCACCTAATGTTATTGTCATCTCAGAGGCTTACGGATGAATAAGCTTAACATTTTATATTCTTTCTGAACTCTGGCTGACTGGCTCAACTCAGCTGTTTTGGCTTCAATTCCTTTCCAAGTTGATTAACTCCATACTGCCCTGAATGCCCCAAATTTCTTTTGTGTTTCCGCATGCTCTCTCCCTTCATCTGCCTCACCTGATCCCTCCTGTTTCCATTTCCACCTGTCCCAAGTCCACCGACAGAATCTGTTATATTTCCCATTCTCGTGGAGATACACGCTTCCCCCTATAGCATTCCTTTTAACCTAACCTCTCTGTGTCTGTGGATTGTAGCTTGATTATCATTTCCTTAATAACCAATATCCACCTATAAATCAATACATACTACATTTATTTTTCTGGGCCTCGGGTATCTCAATAAGGTTGAGGTTTTTTTTCTAAATCCATCCATTTGTCCATAAATTTCATGACTCACTTTTTAAAGCTGATTAAGTTGTGTAAATATCCCACATTTTCTTTATCCATTTTTTAAAATGTGGAGCATCTAAGTTGTTAACAGTTTCTGACTATTATGAATAAGGCTGTAGTGAACATAATTGAGCAAGTGTCCTTGTGATAGGATTGAACATCCTTTGGTTATATGCCTAAGAATGGTATAGCTAGGTCTTGAGGGAGATCAATTCCTAACTTTCTGAGGAACTGCCACACTGATTTCCATAGTGGCTGTACAAGTTTTCACTCCCATCAGCAATAAGGACTCTTTCCCTTACTCCATATCCTTTCCAGCATGCTCTGTTACTTGTGTTACTGAATTTAGCCATTACTTCTTATTTTACCCTTGCAATCTTTCATATTCTTTCTTTGTCCTGTATGTTTAGTGTTTTGAATATTATGTCCTGCTGCTGACCAGCCGGGAATCCACATAGACTGAGGCAGGTAGCAAAGGGGTATGGAGTCAGCAATCTGGGGCTCAACTGCTTTATCTTTGGCAATTCTTTTGTCTTTAACTCTGCTGTTTTGAGACCAAAAGCTTCTGGTTTCTGGTAATTAGCTCCTGCTTTTAGCATCAAGGGATTTAAAAAAGAAGCTTACTACTTGGGCACCTTGTTTTGCCACTCTTGGGCCTATCATAGATGAGGAAAGAGGATCAGAGTTCATTAACTCTTTGTGAGCCAGAGAGAAAAGAAAGGAAGAAAGAATTCAAGCACACACAGACACGCGCTTTGTCTGGGCCTGACCAGCTTTCTCAACAGTTCCACAAGTATCATGCATACTTACATCCATACATTCACATATACCTATATACATATGTATCTACATATGTACATATAGACAAACATATTCATACATTCATGTATATCTACATACATTTGTATGTATATGCATATAGACAAACACACAAATATATACATAAACATACACATATATTTGTTGGATTGGGTTGAGTCACACTTTATTTTCTCTGGCCTTCTTATACCTTTTAGACAAAAGTTCTTTATAAAATTACCCCATAAATGAAATGTACAATTAGGGAGTTACAGAAAGATGTGGATAGTAAATTCAAAGCAGTCTGTTATTCTATAAGCTCATTACAAGTTCAAAGCAACAGTTTCACATGTCCTTGCATTATCATAGTGCTCACCTGTGGCTTCTTTCTTGGACCTGACCTAGAATGAATGTTTTTTCTTTATCACAGATTTGTTTCAAACCTGCTTTCTTATCCTAGTGCAAACAGCCAAAGACTGGTGAAGATTTACAGAGCTCTATTGCCACTTTATTCTATTGAGGCCTTGAAATTACTTGTACAAATTTAGGAATTCTATAAACTCATTATCAGAAATAACTAAATCATCAATTTGTCTTCACAATTTTACTATATGAAAGTACATTTTACATTGATCTGCACAGAATCTGTCCAGTTTGGGTGAGCTTATGCTATTAGGCTCTGAAACAGTGACAGGAAAGGCACATCAGCAACAAGAAGCAATCCTGGGATGACGTCTCTGCTGACCCTGCATTTTAAAACTCACCCATCTCAGGCAATGTAAAACAAATTAAAAAACTCACTTGCATGCCTTTAACTTTTCTTAAATGGCTTTTTGACAATGTCCCAAGGGAAGTTTCTTTGTCAGTACAGTTTATTTAATGTTTTGTATGCTTTTTGTGCTTTGATAGGCATTTTCTTCATTAGGTTGGGGCAATTTTCTTGTATGATCTTTTTCAGTATATTTTCTGTGCCTTTGACCTAGATTTCTTCTCTTTCCTCTATTCCTATTATTCTTATACTTGGTCTTTTCAAACTGTCCCAGATTTCCTAGACTTCTTTTGACCAGGATGGATGTTTTTATATTTAACATTTTTTTGATCAACATAAATTTCTTATATTATGTTTTCAATGCCTGAGATTCTCTGTTCCTCTTCTTGTTTATAACATTGGTGTGGACTGCCTCTATGGTTTCTATTTCATTTTCTAAATTTTCAGATTTCCCAGAGTCTCTTTTGGTGCTATTTCCACATCCATTCATTTCCTCCTTAAGAACCTCTATGATAAATATAAAGGTAATTTTAAGAACTTTGTCTTTGTCATCATCTATTTTAACAGTCAGGGCCTAATGTAGAGTTGCTGGGCTTTAGTGGAGAAAATTTTTTTCTGGAAGTTTTGATTGTGTTTTTATACTGGAATCTAGGTATATTGTTTTGGGAGAATTTAATATTATGTACTGTGTAGGCTGCAGACCCGACTTGGCCGGTCAAGAGGCGCTGGCCTCCGCCTCTGGTATCGGCTACTAGTAAATAGTGCACTGTGCATTCATCAACTCAGTTTGGCACCAAATCCCTCCCCAATGGGGTATGCTAATGAGGTACCACAATCATCAGCAGGGTATGCTAATGGGGTACCATGATCCTGACCAATCACCCCCTCCTGGGCGGGGTATGCTAATGTGGTATGCTAATGAGGCACTGCAATTCTGACGAATCGCGCATCTTCATGCATTTCCCACCCCCCCACCCCTCCCCCCAACCCCCCCACCCCCCACCCCCGCCCAGGGCTGAGGGTATATAAGCAGCTCGCCCTGGGCACTCAGGGTCTCTTCCTGAAAACTAAAAGAGCACTTCTGCAATAAAGGCTGTTGAGAAGGATCAGGTTGTTCAAGTCTTCCTTGCTGGTCGAGTGGGGCGTGACAGTACTGATGTCCGTTCTCATTTTTGTTGGGTGGTTTGTTTGTTTGTTTTTTTGGTTTGTTTTTTGTTTGTTTGTTTTTGTTCCTTTGTTTCTGTTGCCCTCTCTGGTTTTTAGGAGACTGTAGTAGCTTTGTGTTTTCTGTTAGGAAATTTTTTAAAGATCCTGATAGGTGTGGTCACTGGTAAAATGTGTTTCTAGGTCTTGGGAGCTGATATTAAGGAATGGAGATAAGCTAGAAGCAGGAGACGAAGGTGTCCAGAGAGGGAAGGAAAGCATGCATGCGTCTCTCTGGAATCTGCTTAGTCTCCTGATAATGGGGTCAGAGAATGAGAAGAGGCCACAACATGTAGTCTGCTTCAGAGTTAGAGATGAGACTAGGGGATTGTATATACAGGAGGACATGAGACCAAAACAGGAACAATATACTTATCAAGTTAGATAAGATTTCTGTTTACAGTTAATACAGTTAAAAATAAGTTCCCATTTGTCTTGTGCAGGTAAAGGCTTCTGTTTGTATAGTAAGTTCCTGTTTGTCCTGTGTTAAGTCCTTTCAAGTTAGCGTTTCTATTTGTATTTAAGAATAAGTTCCTGTTTTTAGATCAGATGTAAAGTGCAAAACATTTTCAACCTACACTAAACTTGTGCCCCCCACTACCATGATTACCCTTGTTTCTTCCTTTTCATTATATTTTCCAACAATATGTGCCAGCCAACTCTTTTGCCCCTGTGTATACTTTATCTCAACCTATAAAAGTGACCTTAAGAGGCCAGCAGGGGCTTTTCTATAAAATCTTAGTTGTGGGAGAGGGAGCATGACTGGTCAGCCCTGGGTACATCCCAAAATAAAGCTTGCTTAAATTGGACAATTACAGATTCAGTGTTTCTCCTTACAAGTATCAGGTTTAACAGAGCGGAAGGAGATGGAACACCTGAAACTTGCTTACCTTCTTAGGTAGCTTCTTTACTTCTCTGGCAGGTTTGGCTAGTGGGTGCCCAGAAAATGCTTCCTTGTTTGGGAGCTGGGATGAGAGATCAGTGGATTAGGAAGGTCGGAGGAGATCTGTGTGATCAGCTAGAGGCAGGGATAGAGGGACCTGTTAAATTGCAGCAGGTATTCTGCTACAGGATGTGGGAGAGCCTGAGAAACTGGATTCGGAGATGTTCCACAGTGAGGCTTCCTGTTTCACTGACTGGAGTGGCCTGTGGGTTCTCAGAGATCACCCTCTAAGGATATGGGCCTGGGAGAAAATTGCGAGTCTGGGGAAAGCAGTTTCTGGTTGAAGATCTGAGTGATCCACTGGAGTTGCAGGCAGAATTGCAGGAGTGAAGGCTGCAGTACTTCATCTGCTACAGAACTGGGATGAGATTGAGGGGGTTGGAATTGAAGTGAAGAGTGAGGTGAAGACCAACAGTTAACCTACCTGTTTCCCTGCTGGAGTGCTGAGAAACTTTTCATAAGGTTAATTTTTGCTGGTTAGCAGCCTCAGAGTCCTAAAATGTATTTTCTTGTGAGTATTAATTATTTAATACATTTTGTTGTTTGACTTTATATAGTATTATTAAAGTTTTGAAAAATAAATCATTTACACTTGCTGTTGCTCATAACACCTGCTGTAAATCAGTATTTGCCCTTTGAAAATACTCAAGCAAATGACCCACTTCACATCTTGCCCTAGATTCAACTATGCAACCCTGAAGGCAAAAATAGCCTTCTATATTAGAATAAAATTTACATATTTATGTTTCGTTAATTTTAGCCAATAGTCATGATAGTTTTTATAGATGAACAAAAACCAAGTAAACATGAAAACACTGGTATGTATAGCCAAATAAAATATATCAGCGAGACATTTTTATAAAACTAGGGAAAAAAGTTATTCCAATTATATTTTACTAATATTGTCTAAATGCTAAAATTTAAGATAAATTTTCACTTAAGGAAAGTTCAAGAGATCAACTTATTTAATGCATAAATATTTAATTGATAAAATGTACGATTTTTAATATTAATTGCAGTATGAAGTCTCAACCTTCAAAAAAACCCGTTTTTTTTTTTTTTTGCTGTATTTTGACCCTACCACCTGTCTCTACCTCCTGAGTCCTGCAATTAAATGCATGTGCCTGCCAAGAATTATGTATATCATATATGTATCCATGTGTTTGTACATATAGTTTAGTAGTTACATATATGTATTCTATGTTGCATTTGAGTGATATACTAAAATACAATTACCTTCTTTTGTAAAGTAAAATTTTCTGAGTTTCCATTCCTCCAAAGATCATTTCACTCAAGTAGATAGTGTTTTAGCTTTTATAAATTCCACACAGTTCACTTCATTATAATTCACCTTTTGCCAATTATGTGTTTATATTTACTTATATTTATATATATACTATATATACTGTATATATACCATATATATATACAGTATATATTATATATATATATATATATATATATATATATATTATATATATTTTTTCCAGGACAAGAATCCAGTTTCTTGTTCAGTTCTGCTGAAATTTAATTTCTATTATACCAAATCATGTAAGTGTCATAGTAGGTTTGTATAGTTGGTGTTATTAGTTGGTTATGTTTTATTTTTGTAGTCAGTAGTGAGAGTACCTAGCCAGCAGGGATCCAACTTTGGATGACATCTGAGCTGTGTCTCATGGAACTTCTTTCTTTAGTGCTGTGATGAATTACTCTAGAGACTAAGTCCTCATTTTGACCTATAGCGTGTGATACCATCATGACACTAATCATTCTGCTGCTTCTCACACTGTGTTCAATGGACAATTGAAACTTAAGAAACTTAAGAAATTGAAACTTAAATGTACCACTTGTCAAATTCAGCTTTCTAGAAATGAAAATAATTTCTCTTCTCAGAGCAGTGCCATGTTTTAAATAGTAAATTTCAAATCCTGAAAACCATGATTTGTTACTATAATATACCTGAAATTTTAACTTATTTGAAAGTGAGAGAGAGAGAGAGAGAGAGAGAGAGAGAGAGAGAGAGAGAGACACTATTGCTATTTAGGTGGGTTTTTTTTCTGACTGGGATTTCTTTGTTCTTCATACTTGCATTTAATGCTTTGTAATTAAATGTTCTTTTTATAGTGTGTGTGCAGTTTACGTCAACACAATCATATTTAAGTCTCATATATTTTATTCATAGTTCAAAATTTTTAGTTCGTAGTGAGAGCCTAAGTTTGTATTTTACAAACAAAAAATACATTTCATACAGTATTTCATTTTAAAATAGTATTGTTTGAAGTCAATAGAATTCCCTATTAATAGTTAATCCCTAATACTTAATTCACTATTTAAATGTTGAAACTGTAAAGTTTATATTTTTATTACTTTTATTTTTTTACAGTCCATTCCTTACCTCCTCCAGGCTTGCTGCCCTACAGTTTCTCATCCCATTCCTCCTCCCCCAGTTTCCAAGTGGATGTCCCCACTTCTCCCATACCACCCCAGACCTCCCTACTTCCTGGGGCTTCAACTCTCTCCAGGGTTAGGCACATCATCTCCAACTGAGGTGAGACCAGGCAATCTTTGGCTATATATGTGTCCCGGGCCTCAGACCCACTAGTGTATGCTGCCTGGTTGGTGGCTCAGTACTGAGAGATCTCAGTGGTCCAGGTTTGTTGGGGTCCACACTAGCCTCACGTTGGGGTGGCCAAAAATGTCATGGCCCAAGCAAAATGTTGAGGCCCGGGCCGACCCACGTTTGGGGCAGCCACTCTATCCTGGCCCAAGCTGCTGCTCCGGTTCGCGGGTCAGGGTTCAGCAAGAGAGAGAGTGTGTGAGGTTGGACTCGAAGAATGGAGACCAGACAGTGTAGTGTGTTTCAATCCCGTTTATTCTTCAGTCTCTTCTTAGTCTAAGTCCTAAGTCTTGAGTTCCTAGTCCCTAGTTCCTAGTCCCTAGTGCCTCCAAGTTCCAAGTTACTTCTTCCAAGTTCTCTTCCAAGTGCCCTGCTACCTGTCTTCTCTCTGCTGTGTCTGGTTCTCTCTAAAGTGTCTCCCTAATGTCTGATGTGGCTGGTTCTCTCTAGAGCCAAGTGTCTTCTACCTAATGTCTGATTCTCTACTGTCTGCCTCTGCCTTTTATATGTCTTACTTCTAAGCCATGCCTTTTGGTCACACCTTTAATCATGCCCTTAGGTCTTGTCTCTAAATCTTATCTCTAAATTACACTCTTAAGTCACACACCTTTAATCTCACACACCTTTAATCTCACACACCTTTAATCTCAAGGTATCTAAACCAAGATTATCAGAGTGTGCTCAGCTGTTGTAGGCTATTGTAATCCAAGTCACATGTCAGGGTATATGACTCAAGATGGCTGCAAAGCTGATAGCCGCTTTCTGCTAAAAGTCAGCCCCCAACACAGGTTGGTTGAAACTGCTGGTCTTCCTGTAGGGTCACCATCCTCAGCTTCTTTCAGCCTTTCCCTATTTCAATCACAGGTGTCTTTGACTTCAGTCCATTGGTTGGGTGTAAGTATCTGCATCTGACTCTTTCAGCTGCTTGTTGGGACTCTCAGAGGACAGCCATGCTAGAATCCTGTCTCTAAGCATACCATAGCATCAATAATAATGTCCGGTCTTGGGGCCTCCCCTTGAGATGGATCCCAAGTTGAGCCAGTCATTGAACTGTCTATCCCTCAGTCTCTTCTCCATTTTTGTCGTTGCAATTCTGTAGACAAGAACAATTATGGGTCAGATTTTTCGACCTTGGGATTGCAACCCCATCCCTCCACTTTATGCCATGTCTTTCTACTAGAGGTGGACTGTACAAGTTCCCTCTCTTCACTGTAGTTCATTTCATCTAAGGTTCCCTACCTTTGAGTCCTGAGAGTAGAGACTCACCTCCCAGGTCTCTGGTACTTTCTAGAGGGTTCCTCCACCTCCCCACACCCCAGGTTGTGCATTTCCATTCATTTTGCTGACTCTCAGAGCTTCTCTCCTTATCCCTCCCATACCTGACCATGTTTACCCCTTCCCTCCCACCCCCACCCCCCCCCCCCAGATCCTTCCATCCCTTTGCCTCTCCTGATTGCTTTCTTCTCTTTCCCAAGTCAGGCTGAAGCATCCTTACTTGGGCTCTTCTGCTTGTTAACCTTCTTGAGTTCTGTAGGTTGTATTCTAGGTATTCTGTAATTTTTAAGCTAATACTCTCTTATTAGTGAGAACATATCATGCATGTCCTTTTATGTCTGAGTTGCCTCACTCAGGACAGTATTTTCTAATTCCATCCATTTGCCTGTAAAACTCATGATGTCCTCATTCTTAGTAGCTGAGTGGTACTCTATTGTGTAAATGAACCACATTTTCTGTATATATTCTTCAATTTTGTGACACCTGTATTGTTTCCAGCTTCTGGTTATCAGAGATAAAGTCTCGATGAACACAGTGGAGCATGTGCCCCTGTGGTATGGTGGGGCATTGCAAAGTTTATTTTTAACAGAGACAAAAGAGCTGTGTTTGTTTTATGATGATTTGTTTCTGGATAGAAGATAACAGATGTTCTTTCAAAAATAGATATTCCTCAGGCATGTACTACTGTGTGATTGTACAGTTAGTCTGCCTTTCTCCTTCATTCTTCACCCCTTATTATGTGATATTAAAGATTGTAAAATACTTAATTTTAATTATAAATATTATTTTGACTATATGTTTTTTTCATTGTTAATGTATGTGATATTGAGATTAAGGAACTTTACATACCCTGGTTGCTGTGTTCAAGATGATTTAGGTATGTCAATTACAGGCTGAATTATTTTTGAAATATTGTGTGTGCTGTTTTAGTACTTACTATGTTCCATCTTTTGCGATGTGTGTTTTGATTCCACAGTGTAAAAAAGGATTATTTCAAATTAATTTTAGCCTAAATTTCTTTTTCCTTTATCTTACTTTAGTTAGGTAATGTGAATGTGTGTTTTGCCTGTATGCATATCTGTGAACCCCAAGCATGCTTGGTGCCCTTAGAGGACAGAAGATGACATCAGAGCCCCTGTGATTGGAGACATAGACAGTTGTGAGCCACCATGTGTGTGGTAGGAAGTGAAGCCAGGCCTTCTGGAAGAGCACCCAGGGCTCTTAACTTTCCAGCTCCCAGTTAGTCCTAAGTTTTTAAGGACTTTAGGGTTCTGTATAAAACAATAAGTACATGTAGATTACACAGTTTGGATCTTCTGTAAGATACTGATATGTCTTGGAATAACATAATCAATAATATTAGTAGTATGGGAGATTAATATAATGGATCCTTTCACATATTTTTTTAAATTTTTATTGGATTTTTTATTTATTTACATTTCAACTGCTAGACCCTTTCCCAGTTTCCCCTCCACAAAATTCCTATCTCCCCACTGCTTCTATGAGGGTGCTCCCCCATGCACCCATCCACTCCCACCACACTGCTCTAGCATTCCCCTACACTGAGGCATCAAGCCTTCACAGGACTAATGGCCTCCCCTCCCATTTAAAGCTCAGCAACTGTTTTTACAGTCATTAATTATTATTCATTAGAATGTGTGGCACTTCTCATTTCTATCTAAATTTTCTAATAAAATCCTCAGGAAAATATACGCATTAATATGTCAATTTAAATGTTTTTCTAATGGATTTTGTTCCAGTGTGACATCAGGAAAAATACTACTACTCTGTGGATGAAAGAATAATTATAATTTTTGTTTTGCTACAAATATGTAAGCAGTCTATGTGGGTGTATGACAACCTGAAACTTTTCTCTCTAATGAATTCTTTTTAAATATCTACCAGAAAGATATGAAAGTCACAGAAAATGGAAAAAGACAAAACAAAATCTGGAATGATCATCAAAAAGATTCTCATAACAAAATGCAAGCTCATTGATTTCTATGTGTTCATGTTTACACCTATTTATTTATTTATTTATTTATTTATTCATTTTGACAATGCTTTTTTACTGCATGTGGTCCAATATAAAGGTTTATTACTAAGTTCAATGCACATAATTTTAATGATTGTGACTTTTCTAATATATTTATTTCATAGTTTTACTATTGTGTATCTTGTTGTTTTGAACAACTATTTTTTATCATCATATCATCATCTTATCTTACCATTCTGATTTGACCTATATATTCAAATTTTACTTCTAAAGTTTGTATGTTATGTACACTTCTTTGAATACAACCCAAATTGTAGGCATTCCTAGTCAAAGGGATTGTATAACGAGTCATGTAATGCAATGAGGGAGTGACTCAGTGACCTTAGCAAAAGATCTCCACACAATGATTTTGTTGAAATTTTTCTCTACTTGAGATACTTTATGCAGCTCAGGCTAACCACAAATTTACTATCTTTCCTTTGCAGACTCTCAAGTCAGTATTTACAGAAGGTACTGGAACATGCTGTGAAGTAGGAGAGAAAAGTGGGATTTGGTGCTTTACTTTATTGTGGGACAATGCTTTTTATAATTTTTAGACAAAAGTAAGGCAAGATATTTGCAAATGTTCAGCACATGTTATTAAAATAATTGTCATATATGACCACCAGTAGGCATGCTGTCCTCTATGATGGGTGGTACTGTTTTATTCATTTTTTACAAATTTGCTATTGCAAAGTGAATTTCCCTATTCCATACTGACTCAAACAGAGATGAATTCTGACAAATATTGTGCAACTTTGCCTGATTCTTTGTACCTAAATAAAATTAAATTAGAAAAAAGTGTTCCTTTTATAACATTTTTCCTTTTATAAATTATTCTATTCAAATGTTTTAATATATTCTTGTTTAATCAAAATATCATTATTTATTTTTCTATACAATGTAGATATTTTTGATGTTAGCAACAGCTATTTCTATATTTTATTTAAGAATAAGTCATTATCACTAAAGAATATTGATGGGTGACTAAGACATTAAGAAATGATAGCCAGAATTTGTTCTACATATCAAGTTTATTACTATACTCTTTCTGGTATTTTACAATATTTTAAGTGTTAATCATAGTAAGAACACTTAAAAACTTTTGTTTTAATATTACACATGAGAATAATGTATTTTTCTATATTAAAATAGCTTGCTTACTATTGTACCTTTTTTAAAAATGACCTAGCCAGAGTCTAATTTAAATGCCTTATTTGGAAATCTTTAGTCTTTGCAGAAACATGCCTGTTTCTACTCTTTATATACACAATTATTAGCTTCAGTATAACTTTTGTTTGTGGGCTTTAAGAATTGAATTAAACAGAATTTGATATATGTGCTCATATGTAATGACATTTTTCATTTCACTTATAAAATTTAGGCTGTATTTTCTGTGGTTTCTTCCATTTCAAATATTTCTAAAATATCTTCCTTCCTTTCTCTCTCTTTTTCTTTCTTTCTTTCTTTCTTTCTTTCTTTCTTTCTTCCTTCCTTCCTTCCTTCCTTCCTTCCTTCCTTCCTTCCTTTCTTTCTTTCTTTCTTTCTTTCTTTCTTTCTTTCTTTCTTTCTTTTTTTCGTTTCTTTCTCTTTTTTCTCTCTAGTTCTTCTCCTTCTCTGTCAGTCTCTGTGTCTCTGTCTCTGTCTCTCTCTGTCTCTCTCTCTGTGTGTGTGTGTGTGTGTGTGTGTGTGTGTGTGTGTGTGTGTGTGTGTGTGTGTGTCTGCTGCTGAGGATTATTGAATTTAGGTCCTCATACATCCTAGGTAAGTGCTGCAGCACTCAGCTATATATCAAGCATATAATATTTTTTGTAAAAATTCCTTATACCAATGTAAATTTCTGATATTATTCTGGTTTCTCTTTATTTCATATTTATTTGTCTCACACAGAAGCGTTTTAAAAGATTTATTATATTTTTCTCCATTAAGTAATTAATTTATTTATTCCCATTGTTATCCATCTCCTCCCAATCCTCCACTCACATGGTCCATCACCGCCACTCTCCTCTTCACCTCTGAAAATGGGGAAGTCCTTCCTAGGTACTAACCCACCCTGACACCATAAATCACTGTAGGACTAGACACATTCTTTTCCACTGAAGCCAGACAAGACAGCCCATTTAGTGGCACAGGGTCCATAGGCAGGCAACAGAGTCAGGGTGGCCAAGACTCCAGTTGGTGGGGGACCTACATGATGACCAAGCTGCACATTTGCTATGTATGGGTATATTGGGGGTGGGGGGCTTAGGTTAAGCTGTTCTATGTTCATTGGTTGGTGCTTCAGATTCTGGGAATTCCCAAGGGTACAAGTTAGTTGACTTTGTTGGTCTTACAGAGTTCCGATCTCATCCAGGATCCTGAATCCATCTTATCTTTCTTTCATAAGACTTCCTGAGCTCAGTCTAATGTTTTGGTTGTGGATCTCTGCATCTGTTTTGGTCAGCCACTGGATGGTACCTCTCAGAGGACAGTCTAGTCTAGGCTTCTGGCTACAAATCCATGCAGACAGGTACAGACATAGCCTGAGGTTCCAAGACAATTGAAAGATGGAGGCAGGTCTGAAACATGTCATTATTGATCCTTTGAGGACAGTCTTATAGCCAGGCAAGACTCCCAGAAGAGAGATAAGGACACCAACACACCCACAAAACAGTTGACTCAAAAATTTTTCTGCCTACAAGTACATGGAATGGCTAACCAATGACTAGCCCAACTTGAAGTACATCCCATGGGCAAGAACCAATCCCTGACGTTATGGTTGCAGGTAAGAATCTAGTGTAACTGTCCTATGGAATGCTCCATTTAGCAGCTCCAGAAACAGATGCAGAGACCCACAGCCAAACATTATACTGAGCTTGGGAAGTGTTGTGGAAGAGTTGAAGAAAGGTCTGAGAAACCCAGGGGTTGCAGGGGTTGGAGTGGGGTGAGGTATAGAGACTCCACAATAAGCCCAAAAGAGTCAACTCAGCTGTACCCTTGAGGACTCCCAGAGACTGAACCACCAACCAAACTTCACAATTTTGTAGCAAATGTGCAGTATGGTTTTCATGTGTGCCCCCAACAACAGGAGCTGAGGCTTACCCTGACTCTGTTGCCTAACCATAAATCCTGCACCCCAAACTAGGCTATCTTGTCTAGTCTCATTGAGAAAAGATGTACCTAGTCTTGAAGGATTCATTTTACATTTTAAAAAATATCAGCTATCTCCTCAATTCTTGCCAAAACAATTCTATGAACAAGTGTTTTGTATGAGATAACATGGTTGACATAACCAATAATTTGTACAAAGACCTTGATGATCTAAATGAAACTTTTTTTAAGGTTGGTTTTTGATTTATTTTATTTCTATTGAAAGTAAAGCTTTGTATATAATACTTTCTAATCATAATTTTCCCTTCCTCACCTTCTCCCAGCTCCTCCTCACTTTCCCACCTAACCTATTTTCAGCCTCTTTTTCTCACTTTGGGAAAAAGTGATCAGAAAATACCCCTTAGTTAAATAAAAAACGAACAACCAAAATAAAAAAAAGCACACTCTCTGTCTCTCTGACTCTGTTTCTCTGTCTCTGTCTCTGTCTGTCTGTCTCTCTCTTACTCTCTCTCTGACTGTGTCTCTCTGTCTCTGTCTGTCTCTGTCTGTCTGTCTGTCTGTCTCTCTCTCTCTCTCTCTCTCTCTCTCTCTCTCTCTCTCTCACACACACACACACACACACACACACACACACACACACCATAATACTATAAAATAAGAATCCATGATATACAAGCTAAAGGCCAGAAGATTATTAAATAAATCTCAAAACAATCCAATTTTAAACAAAATATTAAAGATCTGAAAACATATCACTGAGTTTGTTTTCTACTAGTTATCCATTGCTAGGCATGTCACCTACCCATCAATGTGGATTGTTTACTCTGTAAGCCTCTATTGGAGAAAACTAATTTTTCCTTTGGAAGTGGCTATCAGTTGGAGATAACTTCTTGATTTGAGATGGGAGCCCCTGGCCACTTCTTCTTCTGAGGTCTGGGACCTTGCCTGACTTGAACCTATTCAAGCTCTGTGCATGCTGCCACAGTCTCTATGAGATCATATCTGTGTCATAATTTCCTTAAAGCCCCAAAGCAGAAGTAACTAAAATTCCCACGTCCTTGCCTATAAATGTAAAGAAGTTTTGTTCATGTTACTTGAGTTTCTAGGGAATCAAAAAGTCATTGAGAGACCTCAGACTCTAATCTCTATGGTCTGTCCCATGTCAGTTTATGCTCATTGCTATTAATTTAGCCAGAGCTCAATGCTGGCTATGTATTTTTTTCTTCCATTTGTTATTGCTTTATTTATTTTCTATACTGTATCCATTGGAAATTATAAAGCCTTTGAAATCAAGATATACTGGATTTCAATACAAGTCATGGAATGTTTTATAATTTAATTTAAAATACTATGGTTTAAATATGAAATGTTTTGTATACACTCATGACTGCTTAGTCCCCTACTGCTGATGCTCTCTTGAGAAAGGGGTTCTTATGAGGGGGGAAGTGAACCACTGGAAGCATAACTTTAAGAGTTACAATTGGACTCTTTTCTTGCTCTCTGACTCCAGTCCAACATTATGATCATAGACTCTGCCCTGTTTTCCAACAACCATGGAGGTAAAATTGTTTTCCCTCACAACAAGCCTAAGAAACATGGAGCAAAGGATTATGGACTGAAACCATGAGCCAAACAAAATAAATCCTATGGTTACATTGGGTTTGTCAGGTATTTTGTACAGTGAACTAAATATTTAACACAAATATTGACTTATTTTTTTAAAACATAACATGTTTTTATTGTTGGTTTTCATGTCAGTTTGTCACAGGTTAGCATTACCTAAGTAGGGAGCCTTACCTAAAGGATATTCCTGTTTAGTTAGGAAGCCCACCCCATTGTAAGGAGGACCATTTCATAGGGCTCTAGAGTTTTAAGAAGTATTTTAGAAGAAAGTTTTCCCTCTTGCTTCTTGGTCACTTGGCCTCATCTCTTTCCAGCAAGTTGATTGGCCCTGTTGTTGCTTCTGCAGCTAATTTCTTCATTGACAGTAGAACCAGTGTTTCCAAATATCATCCTACAAAAGGAACCAGCACTTTTCCAGGAAGTTTTCAAGTCCAGGAGCAAGATGGAGCATACTGAGGCATCCTGCCTTGGAAAGTGAATAATTGCCAGTCCACAGCCTCCTAATAGTAACAGCTGTTCTGAGACTATTCTAGATGTTGAGACACCCAGGCTAGAGGACAGAGTACTAGATACTCAGAGGTTAAGATGTGATTTGACTTTCACTTGGTAAATTCTGATTGCATATGTGTGTGTGTGTGTGTTAAAAAAAAAAACAATACTAGTAAAATCAAACCCTAAATTCTATAAGCAGATTAAAAGGCATGCATCATCTTAATTCAATATATAAAACAATTATATTCTATGGAAGAGACATGTTCCAATAAGAAATATAAATCTACCTCAGAAAAATGAAAAATCTCCCTTTTTTCAATTTGTTTTCATATTTTAAAATGTATGAATTATTAACTTTAGTACCAATAGAAAAATAGATAAATAAGATTTTTTATCTCAATGTCATTCAAAAATAAGAATGTAGAGATATCTCGTGAAATAAACTTAACTGTTAATAAGTAAGTTTTAGCAGTTTATTATTGTAGACGTTAAATATGTTATACACTTCTATGAAGGTAAAGAGCATTTACTAATCTGAAAGCATGTCATCTTTAATACAGACATTTGTAGACCATGTAATACCTTAAGTATTTATGTAATATAGAGATGTATATTTATTAGTATAATCTTACTGTATAATATAGTATTAGACAAGAATTGAAAGAACATAATTAAAGAACAGGGTTGGCTGATGTCAAAGTTGTTAAATTTGTGGATTTAGTTTTTCACCACCTCTCAGTTTAAACTTCTACACCAACTTTAAAATTCCAGAGGTGAGACCTAAATGCTTGTGTGAAAGTATGCCATCTTCATCATTCAATCACTGGTTGGTGTTATTTCAGTGGCTCATTCATTTACTGGGAGAAAAGGTGGTCTACTCCATGTGGAGGTGTGTAAAATGAGCACACTCTTGTGAGCAAGAATGTGGCTCCTCTGGCAAATGCTCATCAGGGTACATACGACTGCAGCATGACGTCTCAGACACCGACCTGGGTTAAGGTTAACCCGTTTATTATGTAGAGAGAACTGCGTCTTTATAATATTTCTTTTTGTTGGCTTAAAGGTAGAAATGGTAAACAGCTAATCTGGAGTCAAAATTAGTATGCAACAACAAATATCCATCCTTCCCCACTATAAACATGGGTCAGCTTTATATGCTCCAATCTATCATCTTATAAAATATCATCTGTATATACAGTTATCTAAATACATTGTTTGTGCTTAGAGTTATAATCCTAACTAGACATGAGATTGCTGAAAAGTTTTCATTTTACTTTAACAATTTACAAAGCTTCTTCTTAATGACTGTTATTGCAGAAATAAAAATTTTTATTATGAATAGAATATCAGATTTTCATAAAATATTTTGGAAGATAGATGATCACTTATTTTAGTATAATATAAAAGTTCTTACATTTAAAAATACTTTTGTCTGGTGTATTTTAAAAGTGAAATCATTTCTCACTATACACAAGCTATATTTTAGAAGCAGATGTACACAAGTACCATCAAAAGAAGAAAAATGACTTTTACTCATAACCAAATGGCAACATCTGATTTTATGTCTTGGAAGTCATTGTAGGTAAAGGATCGTGATCGTCTCCTAAGATTTGTTGGCCTCTGAGGTCTTCCTTCTATCAAATGTAAGTAGATCTCGGATTTCAGAAAGCGTTTATAACTGTCGTGTTCCATGAGCTGATACACTCTGCTTTGTGCAGCATCAAAACTGTGGAGAGTGGGCTGGGTAATGCTTTTAGCAATTACTTCTTTAGTATGAAAATCAAGGTTAACCTGCATCAACAGGAAAAAGGAATAATTATGGGATATTTAATACAACGTTTGAAAACTATCTCATACTCTTAAAATGTTGTAGGCTGTAAAGTGTGCCATGCATCTCTGCTTTTACAAATAGATTTTCTATAGTGCCCAAAACAACAGGACCAAATGTTCTCTGGTATGTGTGATGAAACATTTTCTTTTTGTTTTCAATTTGAATGAGCTTAGTTCCAGAAGGAAAAAGCCAATACAATAGTATTAATTTATACTTGAACTGTAAGAAAGCCTCTGTTCTAACCTAGAAATGGAATACAATCTATTGGGTATAAAACTGAAACTTTAAAACATTTAACATTTTATGACAGTCTAGCAATATCTATTAAACTCAGTCAATTTATCAAGTATACCACAGGATCAACCCATTTAGTTTGTAATCAAAGGAAAGAACAATTGAAACATTCTCAAATTAAAGTTATATCATTTGTCTATTAATTTTCTTTTTTTAGCCTATCCCAGACTGATAAAATAATTTCTTTGGACAAACAAAACCTTACATGGCTAAGTAAGATAATCTTATTTTAAAATTATGTTTGTTATTTGGGGGGACATGTATACCATGTATACTGTGGCATAGTGTGAGGATCAGAGAACAACTTTGGGAAGTTGGGTCCTTTTCCCACCATGTTGAGACTAGGCATTAAACTTAAGTTTTCAGGTTTGGAGACAAGGACTTTTAACCACATAAGCCATGTAGCTGACTCACTTTAACCTTACATGGAGTTTCAGAGATCTTTAGACTCTAATAAGTAGTTGTTTCTGCTAAAATAGTTAATACAGATTAGAGAAAGAATCAAAATGCCATGGCATTAATCACTCTTCATCTAACTCCGAGAGTAGCTTTATGCTTTTAACCCATAATCATATTATGCTGTACTCTATTAATAGTAGAAATGTACAATTAAACAGCTCCCTGATGGAATGAATGAGGAGTCGACTTTAGTCAAACAGACCCTATGAAGGTGGCAAGGAGTTTCATGTGTTTCCATTTGTCACAGTACCTCTTTGGGGGCATCATTCTGAATGAATTTCTCATATATTGCCTTTGATTTTAGGATGATTTGTTGAGGTTCCTTGCATTTCTTGAAATCTTCACAGGCGATCCAAAATTCAATGTTTTCCTCACTGAATTCAGTTTTAAGAAATCTTGTAAAAGCATCCACTCCATCTACCGAAAATAAATAATATTAAGTTACTATGAAACGGTCTTACTGGGAAGATGCCATACTTGATATTAAAGTGTATATAAATACTAACACCAAAGCTAAAATCTGCTTCTAATTCAACAAGGATCCACACATACGTGGGCACTTTATATAAATTAACTTTTTAATCAGAAGAAAGGAGAATATAATTTTTATGAAATAAAGCTAAATCACACTTTGATCTAAATCTTTAACACTAAGTGTAAAAACGACCATACTGCATACCTTATTTTATAACTCTTCTATTCATGTCTCTCTAAGAGCAGGAGGGATTATATTATAGACTTGTAAAACATTTCTTTTGTATTCCATTTTTCCTACTACAAATATCATGTCTCTTGTACTGGAAACCCTCAAATTCTCTTTCCATTGTCTCTACATTTCCTAGTTCCACGTGGCCTTCTTTTTCATCTGTCCACCAAAGAAACACTGCCAGTTCAAATTTTAGAGAGCCCCAAATGATATGATCTCAATGGGAGGCCACCATCAAATCCCTCCACTAAGGGGGTAAGAGAACCTAGTTAAGAGGAAGTAAAAAGTGTTCAAAAGCGAAAGGGGGTGGAGGACACAAAGGAAGCAAGGCCCTCTAAATCAACAGGATTGGTGAACAGAGGAGCTGACAGAGATGGTGGCAGCATGCAGATGGCTTATATGGATCTTCCTTAGATGGGGTCCAGAACTAAAAGGAGAAGTAGCCACATGTCCACATCACTAACCCAGAAGATATCTCCAATTGATAACTACTTGCAAACAGATATTTCATCTCCCCAAAGAAGTCTTTCTGGGAAAACAAAACACTATTTGTTTTTGGTTGTTTGGTTGGGCTTTTTATTCTTTTCCTCTGTGTTTGTGTGTGTGTGTGTGTGTGTGTGTGTTTTGAGACAGGGTTTCTCTATGTAGTGCTAGATGCCATGGAACTTGTTGTATATACTAGGCTGGTCTTGAAAGGCATAAAGGCATGTGCCACCACGACCACATGGCTAAAATAAGCCACTCTTAAGGGTAGGCTGTATGTGCAGAAGAAGACAGACAAAAAAAGACAAACTCAATGGCATCCTTGGAAGTCCCTTGTTTCAAAACATGCCACAGACTTTTTTCTTTTTAAATTTTATTATTTTTATTTTTTACCTCCTAGGTCTTTTGTGTATACATTATGGCTTTTGGTTTTTATAGGTTTCATGAGTGTGTAAATGACTAAGTCTCAGTATCTGTATGTTTCCTACATCTTTTCTTGAGCCTTTTTATTTCTATTTGTTTGCTTTTATCCAATTTATATGTGTTTGTTTTATTTTTATTTTATTTTTTGTTAACCCTTAGAAATCTGTTTGGATTTTAATAATAGACAAAAAGGCTGTAAAGGGGAAGGGCTGGAAGAAGTAGAGGGAAGAGAAACAGTATTATTTAAGAACAAAAAAATATTTTTAGTTATAAGAGAAAATTTTACTTAAAATTTTATGTACTTATCCATGACAAAAGAAAACTTAAAGAATTGAAATTAGTAAGAAAATTAGCTCTAAATCATCATTTATAATATTTCATATTTTGCTGTCTTTGTTCTGTCCTACATTATTACCTGGTATTATCTTTTCTTGGTATCCTTTTTTTGTAAGTAGGATATACTGAAAGAGATGGAGTCAAGAGGATCATACATTTGAGTTCATAGATTTTAAAAGTTATATAAGTCCTCTACATAGATGCAGTGGTTACTTAGCTTGGGGTAATTGTTGAACACCTAACTGTTAGTGTAGGGGCATCTCTAGCGTTTGCCTTGTTTGGGGACCTTTTTTATTTTACTAGTTTGCCTCATACAGCCTTGATCTCAGCGTTCATACTGATTATCATTGCATTTTTTATACTACAGTTAGTTGTTATCATTAGGAAGTCAGATGTCAATGAAAACAATTATAAAAGGAAGCTTATAGCTCTAAGTACGTGAATTTAAAAATATTAAAGAAATATTAAATAAATTATCAGATACTAAATACAAACAAAATAACAGAACAAATCATTTACAAAAATAATGCATAAAGAGAAATAACAAATGTTGCAGCAAAAATTATTTCAATAGAATTAAAACTACTAATAAAATCAATAAAACAAAGAGATATTTTAAAAGATAAGTAAAATTGAAAACTCTTACTCAAATTACTAAGAGAAAGGGAAAAATAATCCATAGAAAGACATTAACACAGATATTAAGAAAATTTGCTGAATCATGCAAACAATAAAAGAACACATTTCAATAAAACATAAGTGAAAAAAATGGATAAACTTCTAAAGGCATGTTGTATACCAAATTAAATAAAGATAATGTAAATTATTTAAAATCATCAATGGCCAGCAATGAGATAGAAGGTGCTCTTAAATATTTCAAAACTAATGAAATCCTAGAACCAGATGTGTTCAACCCAAACTTCTACAGATAACTAACATCACTATCACTCAATTTATTCCATAAATTACAGGAGGAAGGAGTACTTTCAAATTCTTTTTATGAATCAGATACTACTTGTATATATAGAAACCATATAAAGAAGGAACCATATGAACCCAGATAAAGGCAGAACAATAGGAAACCATAGGAAGACTGAGCCATATGAGAACCAATAAAACACAGAGCTTTATAGATCATAGATTTAAAAAAAATGAGCTTTATGAACATAGATGTAAAAATTGTTAAGAAAATAAATGAAAACCAAGTTTAAGAACTCATCCAAGTAATCACATAATGATCAAGTTTTCTCATCAAATAAGGCAACTGATTTTTATCAAAATCATAGATGACAAATTTGCCCTATCCAAATCAGTATCCCTCCAATATGACTAAGACAAACATAACAAAAAAAAAAACACACACACACACACACACACACACATCAAGGAATCAATTTCATTTGAAATAGCCTTAACACACGTTGGAATAAACCCAGCCAAAAAAAAAAAAAATTAAAAGACCTATACAATCAAAACTTCAATATTCCAAGCAAAGAAATTGATGATTTATACCATGAAAACAGCCACAATTCTCAGAACAATCTATAACTCAATGAAATTTCGATCAAAATCCCAATGCAATTCTTCAGAGGATTTAAAATAAAAACAATCTTGAAATTAATATGGGAATCACAAAATGAACCTGGATAAGCAAAATACCCTGAACAATAAAAGTACTGATGGATGCATAACCAGGCATAATTTAAATTATACCAGAAGGTCATAGAAAAAAACCCAGCACAATGCTAGTTTTTTTTTTTAAAGGCACATTGACCAATTGAATAAAATTGAGGACAGACATGTGTGTCAATAATTACCTGAATTTAAAAAACAAAGTATTCCAAAATTGTGTACAGGAGAAATATAATACCTTTAACAAATGCTGCTGGGAAATTGGATATCTTCATATAGAAGAATGAAAGTTGACCCTTTCTAAAGCTGACCAAATATCAATTGAAATGGTCAAACATCTCACTGTTAGACATGAAAATCCTAGAAGGAAGAGTAGGGTGTGTAGTTTAGAATTTAGGCTCAGTTAAGAATTTTGTGACTTGGGGGCACATCCTCATAGAAGCAGGAGGAGGAAAGATGGGATAGGAGGTTCCTGGATGGTGGGGGGAATGGGGTAAATGGATAAAATCTGAAATGTAAATATAATATGTAATAAAAAGGAAAAAGAAAAAAGAATAAAAAAGAAATTTGTGACTAGACTTAAGTTACCAAGGGAATAGAAACAGTAGAATTAGAGAGAAAATGGTATTAAAAATCTTGTGTACTGGCAAAAAGAAATGTCCATTCAATTAAAAGTTGGCCTAAAGAATGGTGGGAAATCTCTGCCCTCAGTACATTTGATAAGGGTTTGTTATAAGCATACACAAACACAAAAAGCTAAACAAGAAAACTAGCATCTTTGGCCATGGGAAAAATACAAAAGAAAACTTGTTTGAGATTTTGTATTACTCCAGTCAGAGTGGCTAAAATTTATAAATCATGAAATAATAAATAGTGGCAAAGATATGAAGAAAAAGAACATTTATTTGCTGTTGATAGGAATGCAAATTGTGTTACCACTATGGAAATCAGTTCTCACCAAAACCCTTGAAATGCATACATTATATGACAGTTCTTTATATTCCTGTTCACATTTCCTAATGATTTTTCCAGTTATAAAAACAAAAGTTCATCGTGTTCATAGCTGCCCTATTCACAATAGGTAGCACATAGAAACAGTCTATTTATAAACATAAACTTATATATATATCTTTATTGGTGTCCATATTTGAATACAAAATTAAGGAATGCCTTATTAATTAAGGAATTATTAATTAATGAATTAAGGAATTCTAAAAAGCATGAGATTGATAAAACCATAGCTACATAGAAGAAAAAAAAAGAAATTTATATCTTTTTTCCCCCTTTAAATTTGGAAGATGGTAGATAAGAATCAAGGAACTTGTGGAATCTCAAATGTGAGATTTTCTTCTGTTGTTAGGCAAAGAACAAAGACTTTATTGTAAAATTATGGAGAATGTGTTAATGACGCAAATGAGTGATAAAGAGATTTTCCATTAGATTCTGTAGAAAAAATAATTGCCTAATAGCACTGTGATTTTGTTGACAAAGCACTTATACTTGGTTTCTCAAGTACAGAGCTTTCAGAATGGATTTGGGCTTAAGTTACCATTAATTCGGAAAATTGATATAGCAACAACAGGAAGCAATTAAACCCCCAAATTATGCTTCATGTATTCTCATTTATCAGTGCATCACACAGAATTCATCTGTATTGTCATAGAATATTATGACATTAGATTAGGCTGTAATCAATCTTTTTAATATATGGGAATTATAAGAAATTAGTAGTCATAAAAAGACCCGGGAAACAAAATCACTCAGCATTCGAGCATTGGAAAGCTGCCCACACTCATGATAAAATGTAGGCTAAGTTCCTTTTACTGTACTTCCACTAAGATTACATTGGGCAAGCAAGGTTCTGCTTTTGTTGTAGCAAAGTGATCCTGAATACCATGTCTTGGTAATTACATGTTTATAAAGAAAGAAATAAAATGCCAGGCTAAAATACCTTGTGATAATGTCTGAGACTTCAACCAACTTGCACATGGATATAAAAGGCGTATGTGGTCTTTACATGTTTTGAGACTTCAGTTTAAACACAACTCTCATTTACATTCTGAGAGGTCACTGTTTTCTGAATGGGTCAATAAACTAACCACAGAGAAGCAGAATGTAGGGTCAAGTTAGTGACATTTAGTTGCTAACTTTACATTGCTAGTTCAGTCAAAATATTATTTTACAGGTTTATTTCTCACCCCGAGCAATGTGCTTTACCCAGAAAAAAAAATGAACAAGGTTTTGGAAAAAAATTTTATGAATGGCGCATTATGCCCAAGTATAGGAAAATATACAAGTTTCCATAGCAAAACTGATGGATATCTGGCCTTAATATTTCTAATCCCTAGCAGCTGTCAAAATGAATAAAAGAATCAGCTATCAAAAAGTCCTGCTTTTCCTGCAGTTGGACAGTTGGACCAACTGACATGAGTGTTGTTACTTGTATTCCTTCTCTTCCCTGAACATTAGGATTTGTGTCACTACTGCTATGCAAGGATTTCTTCCTTTAATTAGTAGAAAGCAAAATGCAACCTTCACTCAATATATCCAATGTCGGAGAAAAGCAAGATGATAACTTTAAAAATAGGTTAAGTAAACATTGGTCAGCTACTGGTTGGCATCAGAAGGAAAATTCTTTTTTTTTTTTTTTTCTTTCTTGGTTTGGTATTTTATTTATTTATTTATTTATTTATTTATTTATTTTAATTGGGTATTATATTTACATTTCAGATTTTATCCCCTTACCCCTCTTCCTCCCTTTTTTTTTTTTTTTTTTTTAATATGACTACACTGTAGCTGTCATCAGACACCACAGAAGAGGGCATTGGATTCCATTACAGATGGTTGTGACTACCATGTGGTTGCTGGGAATTGAACTCAGGACCTCTGGAAGAGCAGTCAGTGCTCTTAACCACTGAGCCATCTCTCCAGCTCCGGTAAATTCTTTTTGTATTTGTTTGACTAAAACCACAGACTTATGGTATAGTCTTTAGCTGCATTTCTTTGTCTTTATTTTGTCTTTATCATTTGCTGTTATAAACTTGAATCAAAACAAGAAGGCAAAGTTTATAACTTCTTAGTTAAAGCTGAATTTGAGATGTAGGGCATATCTCTGCCTACAAAAGGAAAAAAAAAAAAACTATGAAATTATAACCCAAGAATTAAGGGGCGAGGACTGTGATGTAGGCCTTTACCCCCAGCCTCTGATCAGAATTAAAACAAAACCAGTGAACCAACTAACCAATGAATGAGTGAGAAAACATCTGTGTGGTCTACTAACAAATGATTGGTACAAAGGAAAGCAGTGGATTTTACCCCATACTTACTTTGTTTTTCAAATTTCGAAAAAGTTTGGACTTTTTGTCAAATCATTCTCCAATTTTCTTAGACTTGATTCTTTTTTTTTTAAATTATCAAATCATAATTTTTACTTTTTAACATAGGGGTTATAAACACAAAACTGCAGGATGTGGGGAAGGGGATGACACAGGAGCATAGTTGTTCAGGTGGAGTACAGATATCTTTAAGAACAGGGTATCAGCTGGGTGAAGGTTCAGGGGACAGATCACTATGACTCTGCCTATGATTCACTTGTCCTTATGTAAGTTGGTACTGTTTGCCAAGGCTGCCTATTTACAAGGTCTATGACTACTCAGGCTGGTAAATTTCCACAATAGCTGCCTGTTTACAATAGCTTATAGCCATCTGTTTCAGTGTTTTTCCACAGAGACCCATGACTTTGTGTTAGCAGGCATGTAAGTCAGGCCTATTGCTGATTTTAGGCTTATGGCTGATTTTAGGCCTTCAGTGTATAAGCCCGGCTGCCCTTGATTCTTAGAGTAGTATGTCATCTACATTTGTCTCTAATGCATATTGGTAAATGATACAGGGTCTTTGTATTTACTCACAAAATTCTTACTTTCTATCGAAACTCAATGTGGTGACATACTTAATGGAACAGTTTTGATAAACTCAATTGCTACAGAAACTTTTCAAATATGTATTAGAAAATAATTGGAGTCCAGACCAAAAAGATTTTTTGAGAACATTTCCGGATAATTTTATTTATAAAACTTGTAGAAAATCATATGGAAATGTACTCACTATAGTGATTAAAAAGTGGGCTTATTCTGTTTATTTCATATTTTCTATCTGTTTCCTTATGTACTAAACACTAAAAGGTGTTTTTTCTTGACCTTACTCATTCTTCTCTTATAATTTAAATACAAATGGAAGCAGTTTCCTGTTTTGGTTGTAAAAGTCAAGTACCTGTTATTTTGCACTAATAAATTTTTCTATTCTAGTAATATGTAACTTGGAAATAAGAAACCAAATGTTTGTCAATTTGTTTTTCAAGTAGTTATTATTACCCTGTAAATGAGTAATAAGTTTTTCCAATTACTTTTTTATTTGTCATGTAGAAACAGACAGAATACTTAAAGCATGAATAATATCAGTTAATCAGTAACTGTCTTCATTTCAGAACAGAGCAATTACCTTTCATATTAAGAGTTTTTATTGCAATCACATCTTTGAAATAATATCTAGAGGGAAGCATCCTTGGGTGATATATCTAAAATTGTTATTCAATGGAAAAATCTTGAGAGTCACATAGTATGAACTTGAGGTCTGTGTTAGACACTCAAATACAGAAATATTAATTATAACAGAAGTTCTGAAGATTTCTAAGGACTTGATTGCAAAGTATTTCTAAGGACTTGAAGCACTGTTGCTCCTTTTGTTGTTACGTTTATATACATTCTATAAAAGTCATACAAGATTAAACCCTATATATTGATAGATAAAATGTATGTCAGACACCTGATTTCCTCTATCGAAAAAGAGAGCATGAGAGACTGAACTCCTTTTTTTTGCTTTTTTTTTTTAAATATTTTATTTACATTTCAGATGCCATCCCCTTTCCCCATTTCCCCTCCCTAGAAAACCCCTATCCCATGCTCCCTTTTCCTTTTTGCTTTTATACATTTTTTAAATGTTAATCAAAGGCTTTATAAGTTTGGTAATGCTCAATCAGAAGTGTAACCCAATTCCCAACCTAAATAAATAAACTATCTTTGACTGGTGGAGACACATGAATATCTGCCTCCATGCCCCCCCTCTCTTTCTCTCTCTTTCTCTCTCTCATCACCTAGCTTCATCCTTCCTGTTAAAATAAAACTTTTCTCTCAAAATGCAATTAGAGCATAATTATTGCTAATTGTACCAGTGAGGTACAAGATAGACCTAATACCCAGTCCATCATTTTGTTGACTAACCAGAACCTCTGTCATCTCTCCTAACTAAAGCACTTAGTTTTGAACCTGGCTTTTTTCTTGGCTTTAGAATGAATGTCAGCTGAAAACCATCCACTCAGATATTTTCTCTCAAAGTAAATAGCCAGATTGGCTATGAGACTATAGGTCTTCAACCCTGTCAGAAATCCAGAATGACTGAGTTAATTGAAATTATGGGAAGCACTAAGCATAGCTTCTAAAACTTAGCCAATTTATAGAGACCTCTGAACACCTGGACACTCCCTATACTACCAAACGTTGGAGCATCAAATCTTCAGCCTTCTGGCCCAGAATCATCTGACAGACCTTAGTGATGCAGAATTATTAACGGCTGATTATTACTCTGTTTAGGCAGATATAATCAGTCGACTATTCTGCAAGTGTGCCCTTTTCTGGACAGTAATTTGTCTGTAGATGGAAAGAGGCAATTCTTGCCTAGTGGCTGTCACCGCACAACTGGCATAACTCCAAGGATGCTCAATTTCTTCTTAGAATCCATGACAGGAAGCTGTCAGGAGCAGACAGGTCTCTAATCAAAATGAACATTAATATAGAAATATTTGTAACGTCAATTCTATGGACTTCTGACATTTTGAAAACCAACTATCCATGTAAGGTTACCTATACTGTTGTCTGTTAACTCCTCTCAGCTATTTCTAAAGAAAATATAGAAAACACCTTAACAATAAACTCAAAACCATGAATTTGCTATAGGCCCTTAACTCACAGGCTAACCATCTCAAATCTGTTAAAAAAGTTAAAGAAGGACTGGGTCTAAGCCTTGTATTCCTAAATGTGTTACACAGGCACAATGCCCATGAGAGTATCAATATTCATCTCACTTTTATATCAATAAGAAGCTTGTACCAATGAAAACCTTAAATTTGAAATCAAAGTTGTGTTTAAAAACTCTATGCAGGCAAGGTTGGTAACTCTGAACATCTTGTTCCTCTTACTCTGGATGCCTCTGTTAGGTTAGACCACAAGGGGACCACTTCTCACTCAGAGGCAGCAATGTCTCAGAGAGCCCTCCAAAAGTGGAAGTGGTGAATATAGCTGCTAGAAGTGCTTGAGGGAACCTGGGACCAGAATTCACACTGAAAGAAGCAGGCTCCATGTGTCATACAAACATGAAATGATTATAATTCTGTTTCTAAATTGAACCTCTTACATCTGTTGTAACATTTTTCAGATGCCAAGAAAGCATATGAAACAACAAGTCAAGAAACTCAGAAGCAGGAAGCCTAGGTATACTGTAAAACCCTAAGTATCAGAGTGAATTGTTTCTCCTCTAACACTTGAGTTAATAGATTTGAGCCACCATAGAATGCAAATTTCCTTTGCAATAATGATTTAAGAATGTGATTAATTTTTAAATTAAACATAAATTTTTAAAATTTTCATCCTTTAGCCAGATAATAAAACTACTGATAATTGTCATCTTGAGTCAGAGATTTGACTTTGTGAGACACTAGAGCCCCCTGTAGTACAGAAAACTGGTAGAAGTAGAAATTTGTAGGCTTCAGGCAGGAATCTGAAATTAGGCTAGAACAAAGAAATAATTTCAGACAGGAATCTAAATTTTAGACTAGAACAAGAAAGTAGGCTTCAGACATGAAAATGACCTTGGGCTAAGACAGGGAAGTAGGCTCAGATACTTTGGTCATCCTGATAAGCCTTTAGAAACAGTGATCATGGGAGTGTTCACATAATTGGCTTTAATGCCTTGCTTTTCTTTGACTATTTGTGTTTATTGTCTTGACTATTTGCATCTATTGTATTGCTATATCCTCAACCTAGAACTGACCTTAATACTTGCATGCAATCAAAATGGTATAAAAACATAAAGGAGGCAGAAGGATGGGATGAGGGTTCTAGGGAGGGGAAATGGGTAAAGGGGATAACATCTGTATTATAAATAAATAAAATATCCTGTAAAAACAAAAGAAAAAATAGTTCAAATCAAATTTTTTTTAAAAAAAGCTTTCAAAAAAAGAGAAAAGAATAACTTGAAGAACTGTAAGAAGTAATACTCATTTCCTTTTCCTTATGTAAAGCCTCAGTTTCCTTGCTTCCACTACTCAAAATCTGAAACTAATATTTTACACACTTTCTTCAGTTTATATATTTAAATCCAAAGACTGACACAGTCTGATTTTATGTTTCCATATTACAAATAGTCTGCAGCAAAATATTTATTAGAGCCACAACTGCAGGTATAAAAGTCTCCAATAAACTAATCATAATGAAAAGAATTGAACATCTTGTGAATATTTGCAGTGGCTAGACAAAGGCTGCATATTAAAATAAGTAGTGAAGTATTTTATAGTTGGAAGATAGCTCTCACAGAAATTTCTCTGTCAGAGTTTGCACATAGTCACTTACATATTCTAGATACAGGACTACAAAACTCTTAAAAACTTATAAGGCTTTATGTCCACTAAACAGTCTCTAATTGTAACCTGTTACATTATCTTCTAATTATTGCAGAGAAAACCCAGATACTGTTGGTTTGCCCTTCTCTGCTTCACTTTCCTACAATATGCATCCACAATCCCTATCTCAGCAAGTTCATCTAATTTCTTTCCAACATAGTTCTATACTCAGGATATAATTTTTATTTGAAAGAAACTTGTAGGCAGTAAATTGTTGAGTTTCTACCTTTCTGAATTCTACCAAAGTTTGTCTTCGAATTGATTTTTCGGTGTTTTGTTCATTGTTATCTAAACTTTTTGTCCTTTGTATTATATAAAGTTATAAAAATGTATGCTTTCTCTAACTGTATGCATGTATAATACAGATACATAATATTTAACTCACATTATTTCATATAAAATATTCATATTCATACTGGTAAGTTTCACTTTTATAAAGATTGTCAATGTAATTTGAAATTAATGACTATGAATGTCAGCTACACTGACAGAAATTTTTGATAAACGAAGACATTTTGATTTCCTAAAAAGCATTTGTAAATTACTAAATACTAAATTTGTTTAAATTATAGTTTTCTGTCATTCATTTTTTAATGTCAGACAAATTTCCAATATAAAAGATTCAGAATAAATATATCTGAACATTGTCATAGAAACAAATAAGGAAAAAAATATTGTTGGATGCTGTTCTGTTAAAATTTGCAATATAATATTGAGCTCATTTAAATAAAAATTTATTTTAGAGCACATTTGTGCTTTTGGAAGGTTTTGATGCTCACACATAGTGTTTTTGCTCTCTACATTTATTTTTTCCTACAAATAATACTTTACATTAATATGATACATAATAAAAAACTAAACTACTTTGATATATTAACTAAAACCCTTTTCAATCTTTAAAATTAAACTATGAATAAAGAAGTCATCTGTACTCTTATTGGGTTGGAGAGATGGCTCACCTGTTAAAGACTAGTCTCACAACCAAAAATATAAGGAAGTCATCACAGTTGAGCTGTAGAGTTGTCTTAACCGTTCAGAAAACTGGAAGCCCTTGCAGAAGACCCAGGATCATTTCCCAGAACCCACATAAAGTCTCCCCATTATCTTTAATTCCAGTCCCAGGGAATAGAAAGCTCTATTCTTACTCATGTGGTGTACATCCTTGCACACAGGCAAAACAATTATACACATAAATAATAAAATAAATACAGAGAATTTTTTAAGGATGTTTATCTAAACACCTTTTATACAAGGTGGAAATAGAAAAATTGAGGGACTTTTCTGTTTTAGTGAGTCTTATCTGTCAATTTTTATTTACTCTCCCCATTTTAAGTAACATGTTTCAGTAAAGAAATTCTTTGTTCTAAATTCTCCACATCAGTCAGACAATGTAAAGTCTTAAGCCTAGACTACCTGACTACTTGGATCTTCACTTGAATTTCGTCCAACTAATGAACTTCCATGTATCCTCTGAAACTACATTAAAACCTACCTATCCTGTGATTCTATTGGTAGGGCTAATACTTCTAGTTAATCTATGTTGGTTTTCAGAATAGCTCTTTTTATGAAACACTACATTTAGATTGCAACTGCCCCTTGTTTGATACATAACTTAGTTTCCTGTTTGACTAAATTTAATGTTTCAATACATTTGTATAGATAGAGCATACTGAACTTGAGTAATCAACCCATTTAAATCAAAGGAAATTATATAAAATTTGAAGAATAAAGGTCTTTCTTGAAATGTATGTGTGCATGTATTTTTCCCATCATGGTTTCAAATTATGAGAATTTAACTAACTTTAATATTATAACCAAAAGCACTTTAGGTAATTATTGTTTAAATGTTATAATTACATAATTTATTTTAGATGTCATTTGTATTTATAAAATTGGCACTATTTATTGTTTTTTAATTCATCATGCCACTTAATACTTTTTGAATCTGTTGTTTTTAGAAATTAAAAATCAGAAGTTTGCAGTTAACGGTAGCTGAAATCCAATGCAATAATGGAGCCTAATTGAGCTTAGGCAGCTGTATAAGGAAACATCTCATTCCTCGGAGGAGCATCTTCATAACTTTTCTAGAAAGAAATTTAGTTTTACTATAAACACTTAATATTTTTCTCTGCATGTTCCTGGGAGGCGCTACAGATGAAACTGTCTATATTTACTTCTAGCAAATTGGCATTAAATTATAGAAACATAATTTTATACTTAAAAATGATTTTCATTAGTTGAGACTAGAGTGTAGTTATGTACAAGAGGTTCACTGGAAGAAAATTTTAAGAAGGAAAGATTTTATAAGTTGAAATTACCAAAAAAAGTTCCTTAAATAAAATATTCACAGGAAACACATACAAACATACACACAATGTTTAAGACACAAAATTAACATAGGTATCCATCAACAGATGAATGGATAAGGAAATGTGATATGCATTTATAATGGAATATCCCTGCAAGTAGGATGAAGTGTTCTAATCTTCAGCTATACAGGTTAAATGGGAAGATGTTGAATAATCCAGGTATAAAGACAGAAGATTCACATGGAATATAACCAAGTTCATCTCATAGAAGAAGAAGATAGAATTGTAACTACACACTAATAGAAATTGAGAGTAGAATATACACAATAAACAGAGAGAAAATATTAGAGATTAGTGATTGAGTATAAATTTAGTTATATTGGAAGTGAATGACTTGTATGTTCTATACATATAACAGAGTGAATATATATATATGTGTATATATATGTATACGTATATATACATATATATGTATATATATATATAAATATATATTCAAACTAACATATATGTATATATACATATATATTAGTTTGAATCAGGGTATTATGTGACCCAGACTGACTATGTCAGACGTACTATGAAAACAATGCTAATCTTAAATCTGATCCTCCAATTCTCAATTCCATTGTACTTGATTATAGGGCTGTGACACTTTATCTGGCATAGAAGACAACGTTTTAAATGTTCTCAATAAACAAGGAAAATATTTAGCAACATGCTTATACCAGAAAATGAGAAAATGTAAGGGAAATTGCTTTTTCCTACTGGAGAAAAATGCAGAATTTCTGGTATTCCATGTTAAGTTCCCTTGGTCATGAGAAATATTTATTTTTCTTTCTTTTTTTTTAACTTATTTTTTTTTATATGAGTACACTGTAGCTGTCTTCAGACATACCAGAAAAGGACATTGGATCCCATTACAGGTGGTTTTGAGCCACCATGTGGTTTCTAGGAATTGAGCTCAGGACCTCTGGAAGAGCAGATCTTAACCTCTGAGCCATCTTCCCAGCATGAAAAATATTTCTACTAGCATAAACCCGGGGACAGTAAGACCACTGAGTCTTGCCATGGTTAGGTGTAAAGTGGTTGCCTGACATTGTCTTAGAATGGACTGGGAAGAAAAACTAAAGAGATGTGTTTCAAAGAGTATGTTAAGACATAGCATTAATGAGTGGACAAAAAAAATCCAAACAAACAAACAAAAAAGCTGTGACTGAGGACTCCTGTGTTTTTATCTGGTCATGATAAAGTTTTACTTCACAGTTCAAAAGTCAAGTAAAAAAGGTAAATAAATAAACTCTGTGTTTTGCTACCAAATAGTAAGTACAAATTTTTGCCTTTGAAACTGAAAGTAAATAATGAACTGAGTTCATAAATAAACAAAAAGTTTATCTACTTACTACTTGAAATAAACAGACAAGAAAGCATAAAACCTGGCTGCTTGCCCTGACCCAAATTTACTTGTTGAAGAACCCAGCTTGTTCTGGTTATGCTTATCCCCTCACTAGCACACAGTGCTGTACTTTAATACATACCTGATTCAACTTCTCTATAAGATTCTGCCTTAGAAATAGTCGTGAACATATACATATAACAAAAAATAGTGAAAAATTAAGATATAAAATTGAAAAAAAGAGGAATAAAGGCTCCCTATGAACATGGGAGTGATTGTAGGTAAAACTTGATAGAAGATATAATATAATTTTACTATAACATCAATGAACAAATAAAATAATTTTCAAAATTGATCTTTGTTAGAATCAGACATAGGAATTCATAAAAATTTTATTACAAAGCTATCTTTGTGAGGGTTTCCTGAAATGTCTGCCAAAGAAACTATTTCATTTTTTTGATCATTAAGAATAAAATAATATAGACAATATATTAAATATGCATTTAATAAAACTAATTATCTTTAAATGTCAGGAACTTCAACATAAAAATTTGAATTTAAATGCTATAGTTGTTAACTAAAATATTAATATATAATAAGAGTTCACCAATAATAAATTATTCTAAACAAAAAATTTAAAACACATTTTCTTTTAGCTGTCTATCGTTTTCTTGGTTATCCCTGTTGACTAGAATTCAGATTACTGCCAATTACTTACTAATATAAACAATCTGATGACTATTTACTTTTACCAGTCCAGGTATCTGTGTTCCTTATTTTATAAAGGAATGAAGGTTTGGGAACAGTCCCACTAACCTCTATGAGAAAGCAGTTTGTCAAATGATTCAGCCCATTTCACTGCTTCTTCAGGGGAGACTCTGCACAGAAAAGAGAATATTTGATGATGGATGATCAAAATATTCACTCTTGATCTGGCTACTGTGTGTCTGCAGTCAGTGCTGCTCTCCACTGACATGCCTAAGCTCTCCCAATTCTACAGTGGAGTCTTCATCAGTACTCAAGTTTTCTGTTGGATTTTCCCTCATTCTACAGTGAAATAGTTTAGAGTTTAGCAAAGTGTCAAAATTGCTCGAGTTTTTAAGTAAAAGTAATCATGTGCTAAGTTAAAAGTACAAGAAATAAGAGAAAGAAAGAAACAAGATGGATATATATATATATATATATATATATATATATATATATATCAACAAATAAATCATAAACAGTATCTTTCAAAGATACTGCTCTTTGAAAGATAGACGAACACACGATGTGCTCTTTTTTCCTTCTTCCTTTTAGTGCATAAAGTTTAGTAGTCTTACGCTCTTAAGAAAAGAGCTAGTTTTTGATATGATTGGAGACATGGATAAAGAAAAGAGTGAAATATTTTTATATATTTGACTAAACATATTAAAATTTTGAGTAGTTATAAGCTCATATATTGGGCTAGTTTTCTAAGTTAAGGAAATGCCAAATCAGATTACAAAAATTTCTTTGTGTATTTCTTTCTGTCATCCATAAGGTATTTAAAAGAATACTTTTGAGGAACCAATACATAACCTCTTTTCATGATAAATTTACAGTATTTAAAATATTAGCATTTCATCAATTTATGAGCTATAAAGTATATCCTTTAAAATAACAGACATATTAACTATAAGGGAACAAATTTCAATCTTCTTGTAATTTGATTTGAGTTATGAATGTGGTTGGATTGTAGGACTATTCTAAGTTTTGGGGAATAAAATATTGAATTATGTTCATATTTCTATGTAATTTCCACTAGCATATTGATTCTTATTTCTTTTTCCCTTAATCATCAATTACAGAATAAGAAAACTACCCTCACAAGGAATTGATATTCCCCACCTTGTTTCTTTGGCCAAGAGGGCAGATCTACTGGCGTGAGTCTCTCCGTGGAAGTCAGGCCTCTGTAGGAGAAGACTTAGTCTATTCCTTTTCTCTTTAGCTCTGTAAAAGCAATAATACATTCAGGACAATTCTGATGTCCCAGAAGTCTTATTTAATCTGCCAAATAAATTTGGAATTGGAAAACACCCACACACCACTCAGAAATACATCTTCTTTACTTACGATTTAGTTAAACAGTAAATAGAGAACTTTGCATAAACTGCACCACAAATGATCTTTTTTACTTCAACGATAGATAAGTATTTGAGATTCTATTTCATTAAGTATTATTTTAATGCTTCATTGTGGTTAAAATTGTTGACATTTGAAAAATTGAACCTACATTAGAATAACATTTTATTTCCAATAATTTAAAAAAATAATAAAAAAGCTTCCCTGGTCATTTGCTGCACTCCAATCAATATATTTTCAACAAAGTATTTAAACAAGTAAGAGTTCACAGATATTCATCAATCATGCTTCTTAAATACAAAGTGGATGGAGACATCTCTAATTTTACCTGATTTTGGCCTCCGTGCTTGTTTCTTCTTTTCCTGGCCCATGCATTAGTTTGAAAAATGCTTTCTCTTTTGATTCACACATATTTAATTGAGAGAAAAAAAACAGTGACATTTCCATATTTTGTCCCAGTTATTAAAAGATGTCGGATGTACTCAGTCCTTCTCTTTCCCACAGATGGACGCTATTTCATAGAAAAACATGCTGAATAAAGCACTATCCTGAATCTTTCCACAGAGCTTAACAAGAGAAAAGACCAGGAATTAAAGTGAAGAGCTATGTTTATGCCTCTGCAAGTCTAGAAATGAGGAACTCAAGATTGGTCTTGTACTGAATTGTTGAAGGAAATGATACCACACATTTGCAAAACCGCTTCTGGCCTTCAAGATAAAAGTGGGTATTGCCACAGTGCAACTTCCCTTTCGAGCTTGCAGAGAAAGAAGCTTCAGTAACATGAATGGTGCTGTCACTTACCAGAGGACATAAAATGTCTTGTGTCAAGGCATTATCAAACATTAGCAGCTCAGTTTTGATCTCTTTAAACTCTAATTTCATTTAGTTTTAGTAAATTGACTTAAATTACATTTGTTCATATACTGCAGTGTAGAGTTGATTAAATACATTGGCTTAATATATTGAATAAACATAGGACAAGAGGCCACCATTTATGAATGAAAGAATAGAACTCATATAATTTAATACATTTAAAGCGTCAGTTCATAAAGTGATCTAAAACAAATTGGAATTATTTGAATAAGTATATGAAATGAAATGAGAAAAGTAGTATGGCAAATTTTACACTGTATTCTCATTTTTGCAGTACAAAGTATTTATATCCTTGGAATTTGGCACCTTAATTTTTATTGTTAAAAATGTTCATCTTAATGAACTGTTTCAAATACTAATAACACTTCATATGTTGTTGGGTTCTTTTATGTCATTATTCCAAAAGAAATTTAACAACCCTAACTGATTTAAAAATTGACAGCTCTAATTGAGTATGAATTTTTTTCACTTTTTAATGAATCTAAGTCTGAAAGATACATATCTATCTGAGGATTCATGATTTTAGAAAAATAAATCAAGGCTCAAAGCCCTAGAGTGGTGAGTGAAAGACTGGAATTATCCATGTTTGATCAACAGCATGTATATAATTTTTCTAACAGCTTTTGACTTGTTTTACTCCATATAATTATATATATAATATATATTATACATATATAATCATATGTATATATGCAAATATATACAAATAATTATATGCAAATATATGCACATATATATAATCAAATAACACAAATGCAAAAAATTGTATTTTTATTTGAATCATTGATTTAACAATATATTTAGTACAGATACTAGCTTTGAGTTCAACATTCTTATTACTTGATGCTACAGAACATTAAATCTATGACATATTACTTCAAATATTTTTTTAAAAAATATTTATTTATCCACTTTACAACTCAATGTCAGGCCTTCCTCTCCTCACAGTATCAACTCATGTAAGTCCTCCCCCAATTCTACCTTCCCCTTTTCTTTTTAGGGATAGCTCCTGTTCCATATGTTGGGGCAGGAGAGCAAATGAAGACCAAGCTGCTCATTTGTATCAGTCCATGTTTGATCTTTTGCTGGTGATTCAGTGTCAGGGATTCCCCAAGGGTCCAGAATAGTTGACTCTGTTTGTATTCCTGTAGTCCCTGTCCTCTTCTGGTCCATCAGTCCTTCTCCCTACTCTTCCATAGGACTCCATGAACTCTATCTTATGTTTGGGTGTGAGCTCTGCATCTCTCTCCATTGGCTTCTGGGTGGAGCGAGGAGGACAATTATGCTAGATTCTTCTCTGCAAGCATAACAGAGTATCATTAGTAGTGTCAGGAATTGGTTCTTGCTTATAGGATGGGTCTCAATGTGGGATGGTTATTGGCTGGCCATTCCCACTGTTTCTGCTCTGTCTTTGTTCCTGCACATCTTGTAGGCAAGACACATTTTGGGTTGAGATTTTGTGGGTGGATTGTTGTTGTTATCCCTCCTCTGGGAGTTCTCCCTGCCTACAAGAATTTGCCACTTCAGGATCCATATCCCCACTTCTAGGAATCTTAGCTAGAGTTACTCCAATTGATCCTTCAGGGCCATACCCCATCCCAGGTCTCTAGAACATTCTAGAGATTGCCTCCCCTTCCCTAGCCAATCTTCCTTATCTATCCCTTGCTTTCCCCTCCATATTGTGCCCCCCCCCCAAGCCCTGGTTCCCTTCAAAACATTATGAAATTTATTCACATTGGTTTAAAAATTCTTGCTAAAAATGTATACAGCATAATTTTATGTAAACTGGAGGCTCTGAACGCTTGCAGTTTCCACACTGATATCTCCTGGAATCTATGAGCATCCACTACAGTCACATGAAGGTAAGTTTTATAGAAAATAAATTCAGGTGAGAGAAAAAAAGCAGCAAGGATATCATCTCACTATCAGCCTATATTTAACCTACAGTCTTCAAAATGTTAGAGATAAACTTGAATGTGAATCTCTGTCTCTATTTTTGCCTCCCTCTCTGTGAGTGTGTGTGTGTGTGTGCCTGTGATAGATGTGAATTGTGTGGAAAGTAAGCTCTACAAAATCAGGTAGAACCCTGAAAGACAGATTATTGTCATTGTAGGGGTAAGTGCATTTCTTCAAAAGCAGGTACAGTGTTGACTCTGTGAATGTGAACACATGGAGCCAGAGCTGGTGGGGGATGAAAAGATGTATTCAGTATTGACAGCATCTAATCTTCTCTGTTTTACACAGTCAGTTGTTTTCTAAATGAGTGTTAGAAAAATAAAGTACAGCCATTTTTTTTATGTGCCCATGTTTAATTTTTTTGCTTTCTTTACTCCTTCATGTAGATAAGAGTTTTCATCTGGTGTCAACTTCTCAAGGCCTTTTTGAACATTTTCTTTAAATAACATCTAGTGAGAGCACATTTTCTCAAATTCAGAATTCCCAAAGCACATTGTACGTCTATATTATGAGGGGGAGGGGGCTAAATTGAGCTATTTATCATAAGCATTACCACACATGCATAATTGTCTTTCAGGAAGTAAAAGTAGGTAAAAATCAACTCTTTTACTAATTCTTCACATATAAATTTTGTAAAAACAGATGATACGATTTTTCCTTATATTCATTTATGGAGGGGATATTTTCTCAGGAATAAGCTACAGAATGATTTTAGTACCTTTAGTACCATTAAACATGTTACATATGTGTCCTTTTTGTAATTTGTATCATGATTTATGCTCCAAACATCATATTTTCAATTATTTTAGATTTTTTCTAAAATAATTTTGTATTTGTTTTAAAAATCATTGAAAACATATACATTACAGACTCTCTCTCTCTCTCTCTCTCTCTCTCTCTCTCTCTCTCTCTCTCTCTCTCTCTGTGTGTGTGTGTGTGTGTGTGTGTGTGTGTGTTTGTGTAAAATGTATATTTAATAGAAAAATAGGCCATAAATTTAAAAGAGACAAAGATAAGTAGATAGAAGAGTTTGGAAGGAAGAAAGAGAAAGAGTAAATGATATAAATATATTATATTTGAAAAATAAGAAAAATCAAAAAAGAAATGTACAAATTAAGCCTGCAAATATTGTCAAATACAATAGTGTGTAAGTGATAAAAAATGATAAAGTCAATTTAGAATTACACAAGAGTTAATTTTGTGAATCTTTTATTGACCAAAATGAATTCATTTGTGCATCAGTAAGTTTAATAAGTATAATAGATCAAATAGATCGAGCATTTATATCCCTGAATACAGTATGTTATCAAAAGAGAATTGTTCATTAGGGGGATTACATAATAAATCTATTTTCATGAAAACTGGTTAACGCTCAGGAAAATTACTCTGCATTCTCTAGTAGCTCATTCTATCACTGTCGAAAATAATAGAGGTCAGAAAGAAATGTTCTCATAAATGTTTCCTTAAATACAAATGGAGATGAACAAGTAGTATTAAAAACTTACTGATTTTTAATCCCCAGGCAATTATTTTCTAAAGTTATTAAGCTATATTAATTGCTAAAATTACTGAGAGATATTATGATATTTCTGTAACCTCGCCATTTACTCCCTATAGCTCGCTAAAGAAAAAGATTTGATTCAAATCAATTCTCTGGACCTATTCATCACCTGCCAGTAGAAAAGTAGGATAGTCAAGAATGTTGACTGAAGGAAAGTTGCTGAAGGATGAATAAACAATATCTAAGATCCAGAGTGTGAGGGAAACTCTTGTCCAGTCATTTGTTTCTTTAACAAAGATGAGTGGGAAAGAAAGGAAACTGAAATAAACACAACTCCTGGTTACCACTGTGGAGTTAATGAAAGGGATGTCAGTAATCCAAATTTGTCTTTGCAAATGAAGGATGGAATATTGCCTAGTAGATTTTACCTGAAAGTCTCAATGTCTACATTTTTCTATGAAATCTATCTTCTGGTATAAAACAATTACCCAAATTAAGCACAGTATTTTACTATCTATTTTGAGAGCTAATTCTGTCAAATTTATTCTTAATTTCTGTTAAGAAAGGAAACTTGAAAGCAAATTGTCTAATAAGAGGTAGTCAAGTTTCTCTTTGAACAATTATACTATTACCATTCATAATAATTTGGTTACTTTTGAGACCTTAAATGACAGTTTGAATAATGAACTACACTTCACATAATGTACCATTCCTACATAGCAAATGAAATTATGAAATTTTCTAAACTATTATTCTGATTTTTTTAAAAAAATCAATGTATACTTGTACTAGTACAAATAATTGAAGAACTCAAACATAAACAAAATTATTGACACTACTATAAACACAAAAACAATTTTAACATTAAATAGTGAACATGTTAAGTTGTGGTTTATTAAAAACTTCAAAGATATAAAAGCAGAAAAGCACTTAACATCATGTACATATAAACCTCTTTGGGTTCCAAGACAGAGACCTTCCTCCAACAGATTTAATTTAAATATGTATAAAGACCAGAAGAATCTAGTTAATAATAGGAGTTCCTTGGTTGAAAAAGTCCATTATTAAAAATGAATAACCTCCAAGGATGACTGCATCCTTTTGTAGAGCTAACTCAAAGATTTTGCAAGTCTCTCTACAATGAAGAAGGAGTAGTGGAAATGACCACTGTGTTCACTCAGATGTATTACTGTCCATTCCCAAAAGCTGAACAAAGCCAAATACATTTTTATGAGGTGGTACCTACAGATCTATTTAACTTCCTGTTGTCTCTTCTCTCCCTAGAGCTCCACCAACACATTATCCTTTACATGCATGTTTTGTAATGCACAGTCTTTATTCTGTCAGAAAAGGTTTTTGAAGTTTTGGCAGGAGGAAATTATTACTGAGTGTTCTGTCTAGCACATCTGTTGTATTCATTCCACTCTTTCACAGCTTGTTGTGTATTAGACAATTCTATAAATTCTTAAACATCTACAAGCTTGTTTACATAAATGCAAATTAATCTAAGGAGAATGTATTCAATTTCTGTCTTAGGGATACTGATGCATTTTGTGACATTAATAAATCAATTTCAAAAATCCTAATAACTAACATGTATGTCTATTGAGATTTTCTTTGGAATCTCACATATAAACTTATTATCGCATCAACTGGTGATTTAAAATTGTAGCTATATTTTTATTTACATGTTTAGAAGAGTTATGTTTTTACCTTCTCAAATGTTAAATAATAATAACTGAAATTATCAGTCTGGTTTGTTCATTATGTTGTTCATTTGGAGACAGTCATTAATCCTTACTCTGCAGTTTAGATATAGACATATCTTATTTCCAAAGCTGTTAATTTGATTAGCTAGCCAATAGTCTTAGTATTATTTCCTGTTTCTCTAATAGAAATTCTCAGAAAAAAACAACTTAGGGAAGAATGTGCACAATTCTAGATTACAGTCCATCAATTCAAGGAATGGGCTGGGAACCTGAGAGCAGCTAGTCACACTTATATCTAGTACGGGGAGAGTAAAACCGTATGTGTGTACACATAATTTACTTTCTTCTTTCTATACACTCTAGGGTTCAAATCAAGGGAATAATGTCATCTCCATTTAGTCTGGATCTTTCTACATTAAATGTCTAATAAAGACAATCCCCAAAAGACATCTATCTGCAACTTAAAGTAGATACTTCATCCTGAGACTCTATTCCCAGATGATTGTGTGTCAAGTTTAAAATTATAAGTATTGCAAAATGTCTTCATGCGGCAGAGGTCAATGTACTACGGTTAGTGAAAGATCAGAAGCAAATAATGAAATGTAGAAGAAAATATTACTATATTTGACAATTAGTATAAATTACATATTGATACAATTGATAAAATTACATATTGAAACAACATTGCTTCAATGTTGTTTCAATATGTAATTGAATGATGGCTGGATACATTTCTTTCTATTTTCATAATGTAATATGAAATTTTTTACTTTTTTCTTACTGTCCTCCAAATCATGTACACCCTTTCTTGGTTTGTTTTTCAATTTCATAGTCACCAGTTTTTTTAAATATGTATTTATTTGTATATCCATACATATTCCTAACATAACCTGCTCAGTCTGAATAGTGAGACACACATGTATGTTTTCAGGGCAGACCATATAGTATTGGCTAACCAGCTACTATGATCATCCCTGGACATTATTTATCCCACTTTCAGCATTACTTAGTTGATTATATCTTTTATGTGCAGGGTTTAGGCCTCCTATGCTTTACACCATCTACTTTGGCATGTTTTTTGTTGCCTCTTTCAGCTCATGTTCCAACAGTCATGTTGGTGTGCTTTTCCAGATGTATCTTTTGACCTTATTAGGAGACACAATTTCATAGCAAACTCCCTGGACTTACAGTCCTTCTGTCCCTTCTTCCACAGTATTTGCTGAGTCTTGAGTATGCTAGTGTTTTGTTGATATACCTACTGGGATTGGCTTTATAAGTGTGCATTTCTATTGTTTGAAGTTTTCTGTAGTTGTCTGTAGAAAAAAGAGTTTTGTTGATGAGGGGTGAAGACTGCCCTAACCTTAGTGTAGAATAATAAGTGTTTGAAATACTACTCAGGTTATATTTTCAGCTTAATATGAACTTAATTCTTTTCTAATAGGCTATTAGCCCTGTTATTTTTCTTAGAACTTAACTTTTAATTTTATTGTGATTTTATAGGATACTTCAATATGTCCTAATGCTTCTAATTGGTATTTACAGATTCCATTATATTAAACATAGCAAATCATTAAGTTATTAAAGAGATTTATAACATTAGTCATAGAATTGAAAACACAAGCTGTAGTTATTTGACAAATTGCTTTTGTTAAAATTCAGTGATTTGCCAAAATAAAGATTTAAAGTGTGTCTAATAAGCCCCTCAAAATATTATTTCCTTTAAATATTGTAATTTGTTTTCTTTTTTCACTGAAGTTTTAAACGTTATCATATTCAAAGACAATTAAATGATTACCTCTGTAAAGAATATAAAATTAAGAATGAATAAACTGAAATTCACAGTTGAAAGAGATGAGAAAAGAATGAGAAAAGTTAATGACTTACTCATGGTCTTCGTAGGACTAGAAGAATTAAATATTACACTTTGTATGAGTAAATGTGCTCATGTCTCAGTTACAGTATCTTACACGTTGCTTGAAATATTGCTTGAACTATCTACACAAAACCCCCTTTTTTCTTTAATAGTGTGTTTTTGTTCTTTTTCAAAATGGAAATAATAACAGCCTCCTTTTCTCATTGGGCTCTCATCCTCTGAAAATTTTAGATTCTAATTTCTGAATGACCTCGAGATTGATGACTTTCTTGCACTATTCAGTCACATATAGAGAGCTTCATTTGAGACACTTAAACTACTGCTAGGAACTAAATAGTTTCTCATTCACTTTTAACTTTGATGAGAAACTTATTTTCAATTGAATTTTTCATCAATATGTTCAGACAGCTATAATAAAATAGAAGACATTTGGATGTTTTATACATGCTAAACTTTTGTTTGCACAGTCTGTAGAGGTCAGTTAGTTAATCCACTTTAGCTTCTGGCATGTTGTACACATGTTTCACCTGCTGCTCAAGAGCTCTCTGGATTTGAGAATGAAAGACAAACATACACCAGCTAATTTGGATGTCTTGATTAGCACAATGGCTGGACACTTTTAAACTTCATAGCAGCTAGCACACACTTCTCCCAGTATTTCTGGCTTAACAGCTTCTAAATCTATATTTCATCTTTGCTACCCTGTTACCTTCTGGGAAGCCTCCATAGGGCTGCATTACCTTTCCACTTACATTGTTGGATCCTTTCTCACATGCAGCTCTTCAGTCTGATCATTCTCCCTCTGAGCCATGGTGATTCTCCTCTCTCTCTCTCTCTCTCTCTCTCTCTCTCTATATATATATATATATATATATATATATATATATATATATATATATATGTGTGTGTGTGTGTGTGTGTGTGTGTGTGTGTGTGTGTGTGTGTGTGTGTTTGTGTGTGTGTGTGTCTATGTTTGTGTGTTTCTTGCCTATGCAATCCAAAAGTCCTGCCTCTGTCTTTCTGTCCAACTAATGGCTGTACAACAATTCTTTAACACCATTCAAAGTCAGCTGGGAGTACCTCAACATTAGGAAGCGAGGCTTTGGGAGTTGAATTAAGACCAAGCATTAGAACCAATTCTCAACATCTCATCCTTTCCATTCAAATCTAAAAAAGCTTCTTCTCTCAAACATAAATTGAGCATAACCATAACAATTATGTAAATTACAAAGTATGACATACAATTATTATACAGTTCATCATATTTGTCAATTAGATGAAGTACTCTACTATTTATCATGACTTAAAGAGTTTAGAATTATATATATGACTTATGTTCTGACTTTAATTTGTATTACCATCTGAAAACCATACTTTCTATATCATCTTAGTCAATGTAAAATAACTTGAGTTTTATTATGAGACTATAATTAACCTTCAACCTCATCAGAAATCCAAGAATGAATTATTATCTGAATATGTAGGAAGCACAAAAATATAGCTTCCAAAAACTAAACAAATTGTAGAGATAGCTGACTATTTGCACAGTTCCCTATTACTCAAAACTCGGGAGCATTTGTCTTCAGCCTTCTGGCACAGAACCATCTGACAGAACTTGAAATGAAGCAGGAACTATAAAGGACTTGCTTATTTTGTCTTAGCAGAACTAAACTGTTGACTATACTGTACTGTTTCCTTTCTTGGACAGTATGTTTTGTCTGTAGAAGAATGGGTAATTTTTGTCCAGTGGCTATCTTGGAATAACTGAAATAACTCCATATGGAGGTTTTGATGCTCAGTTTCTTCTTTGAACCAAGAAGGGGATACTGTCAGGAGCAGACATATCGCTAGTCAAATAATAAATTAATATTAAATGTCATAACCTATGGATTTCTGATGTTTTAGAAGACTACATATCTAGATAAAGTATATTTGAATTGTTAAACCTTGACTATTCTTAGCTAATTCTATTTGAATATTATAGAAAGCACCTTAATATAATTAGAGCAGAATCTAATATAACCATGAGTTTATTACTTGCCCATTAACTTACATAACTTAGTCATCCTAAATAGTTTGTAGCAGTAGTTATTTAGAAGGACTTGGTCTAATCCTTGAATTCTTAAAATAAGTTGCATAGGCACAATGCTTATCTAAGTGTAACAATATTCATTTTAAAATTTGTATCTGTTTAAGAAATTCATATCAATGAGAACCTTAGATCTGTATCAATTTATGAATTCTGTACCAATGTCAAGTTATAACTTCAATTGGTATTAATTACAAAGATTTCTACCAATTTAAAATTGTGGCTATATAAAGTTTTGTTTAAGAATAATTTCATGTTCAAAATTATGACCATTTTCAAATTATCTCTTAAAATAACAACCTATTTGTAATTTATAAAATAACCATAACGAGATACACAAACCCAAAGATCAGCATGACTACTCCTTATAACTTCTTCATGCTTAATAGGGATGATGAAAAATTTTTTAAAGGGAAGGGGAGAGGTAGGAAAATTTAAAAAAAAAAAAAATTGCTTAGTCTTAAGAAAGCTAGCTTTAGAATCTGTTATCCAGTCTTTGTATGTTTAGAAGGCTTAGGATTTGACGAAAGTTCTAACTGGACCCTGTGAATGTTTGGATGAACCAAGGTCATCTGGAATCGTAAGGTATTCCTGAAGCTGTTTTGGAAAAATTTTTCTGGAAACAGCTTTAGGAGGCAGGGTACTGGAACAAAAGGTCATTTCATCATCCTGGTAGATGAATCTTTTCAAAGCTGTACATTCTGTAATATGTGAATCTCACAACCAAGGTTTTAGTACTATTGAGATATTCAAATGAATCACTCAAGGTGCACAGGTCAGTTAAGGATGAAATTTTGCTCCTTGTTTGAGCAGATGAAAGACAACTGTCTTTTTATGAGTTAAGTGGATCAGTAACTAATTGTAATAAATCTTTGCCCATGCCATAAGAAGGAAAGAAATAAGAATATCCAAGATTCCATAAACAACAAGATTTATTGTTTAAATTAGCTGAAGTTTTAGCTAGAGATATTTTTATGTCTAAGCCACTTATTGAGTTGTTCCCACGTTGAGAAATGAGCAGATCAAGTTATCTGTCCTGTTTGATTTTCTTGAATTTCTTTTTTTTTTACCCATTATCTTCAAGGGTTCTTCCCTATCTTATCTGACCCATATCACTCTAGAAAGAGTAGAAAACTTTTTCTCCTTTTCTGTCAATATAAATACAGAGCCTCTCTCCCAAAAATAACAGGTCTTTTGTCCAGTAGCTAGAAATTATTAAAGGTCTAGGATGATTTGAATTAGTAGCTTGACCACTTTTCCAGAGGAATTTTAATATCATTATAAATGCTTTAAATTAATAATATTCTTTATTTTGATAATTAAAACAACTAAAACAATCTAGACAAAATATTATCTGTTGGGATAGTGCTCCTCCACAATCTCCTGGGGTTTTTTTTTGGGGGGGAGGGGGTTGTTGTTGTTGTTTTACATGATTAATTTTTAATAATGGTATTGAGGTCTGAGTTTGTACTGTCTGAGACTGGTTAGGCTGTATATCCCTGCTTTTTGACCTACTATTTGAGATAAAAGCTTCAATTCTTTATTTATCTATGTATACTTAAATCCTCCCCTCTATGGAAATTAATTTCTCTCTGGGTACATATGTCCCTTTCTCTTTATGTAACTTTAATTAACGTAAGTTTCTTTATCTCTCTGAGATACGTTTTTTTCCACTTATTTCCTGCTCTCTGACCTATAATTTAAGATCAAAAGCCTCAGTTATTTATTCATCTAAGTATTTAATTAAATTCCCTTCTACTTGCTGTAATAAGCCTATTTCCAGGCTCTATTTTTGTAATATTAGTCTTAGTAATCCCAGAAATCCCATATAGACTATGTTTGAAGATCTAGAGAATTGCTCTGGCATAGACTTTTAAAATTTTCTTTTAATACATTTTTCTCATTTTTTTCTATTCTCCCTCTTTGCCTTTATTTTCTTTTGGGATCAAAGTACTGGATTTCTTTATTTCATGTATATTTAAGAACATTTAAACAATTACCATTATATTCTGTTCTACCCTTAAAAGCAATTAAAATTTTATTTACTTCTAGTCTTTGATTGTTTGCTTGCAGGAAGCAGGCAGAATCTACCATTTGACCCTCTCTCTGTCTAGGAACAGCCTGTTTGCTCTTTGCACAGCAGGTACTCCCTGCACCTCTGAGCTCAAGCTCTTTGAGGTAGCTTTGAGGTAGGTCCTTTTAGTAAAGGACCAGGGATAAATCTTTTCTGGCTGTGTTCCTGTGTTCTAGTTTTGCAGCTTTCACTGGAACCATGTGACTCTGAACAGCTCACTGAGAAATCAATTCTCCCCTCCTCATCTGATATCATACTGGGTGTGTGTAATCCATTCAGAAATCTCCAACTAATTTTTAAAAGTGAATTCTTGCCTACAACTTTGGTGCCATCTGTAAAGATGAATTAATATGCTATGGCTTCCAGTGGGTTGCTCATGGATTACACCCAACCAAGAGCTCTCTAGATTCGAGAATGAAAGATGCCAGCTAATTTTGATATGTCTTTTTTTAGCTCAATGGATGGACACTTCTAAACCTCTGCTTGGCTAGCAAACATTCCCCTCCTGTATTCCTGCCTTAAGACTTTCTAAATTTATATTTTATCTTTGCTGCTCTGTTACCTTCTGGAGAGCCCACCCTCTCCTCATAGGGCTGCTTTCTCTTTACAGCTACATCACTGGATGTTATTTCTTTCACAGCTCTTAAATCTGAACCTTCTCCCTCTGAGTCATATCGATTCTCCTCTTCTTCCCTTCTGTCTCAGTCCTTTGCCTGAACAATCCAAAAGTCCAGCTTTTGTCTTCCTGCCCAGACACTGGTTGTACAGCAATTCTTTATTACCAATAGAAGTCAGCTGGTGGCAGGGACCCTCAGTGTCTAGAAGCATGGCTATTGGATACTGAATTAAGACAAAGCATTAGAACCAATTCCTAATACAGTCCTGGAGGCTCTGAAATCTAAGATAGAGACCTGTAGAATTCAGGATCTGGTGAGAGTCTTCTAAAAGTCTGATTTCTATGTCTTCTTATAGTGAAATTTTGAGATAGCACATTGGTCATCTTTCATCATGTCACCATGATTACCTTGTAGCATAACAATGACCCTACTTGAAAATAATGTCATCATGTTAAGCAATACATTTTGATCTAAGGGTTTGAGGTAACAGCATTGATAGAAGCTTTTCAATTTTTTTTTTTTGAGAGTTGTAGATTTTTTTAATTGCAAAGATAGTAGAGCTGTCCAATACTTTCAAGTCAAATTCCAACATTATTGCCATCCCATGTGGTCATGGTACATTTATCAAACTAAGAAACCAACATTAGCATATTACTGTGACTAAACTAGACATTATTTAGACTTTACGAACTTATCAATTAACAGCATGTTTTTCCACTCCTCAGAAATAACTCCCTAATTGCACATTATAAATAATAGGTCTATTTTTCCTGTTAGTTTTTTCAATGAATGACAATGTATAATTGTGTCTTTGTGTTTTCTATGACCTTGGTAATTTTAATGAATTGTAATCTGTTTCTCCATAGAATATTTCTTGATTTGTCTTTGTTTGATATATTCATATTTGACTTGGGGGAAAAGTATTGCAGATGGGATATAACCTTATCATTGGTATATATTACAGTGCTTTAGCCTCATTATCAGATATTAGATAGCTGTAGTTATGAGCATTCATGTTTGGGACTTCTATTTTATGTGCTTTGTCTACATGTCTGTTTTTGTGCTGGCATCATGTTGTCTTAATCATTATAGCTTTATCTTGAAAAACAGAGCAACGGTTCTTCCAATTTTTTATTTTTTATTTTTTTAATTACGATTGCTTTAGCTCGCTGGGGTCTTTTCTGATTCCATATGAATGTTAGGATACTTTTTTTTCTATTTCTGTGGAGAATGTTGTGTGTATTTTAATTACTATTGCATTGAAGCTATACCTTGCTTTGGGCAGAAAAGTCATTTTCACAATAATAATTCTACCAATCCATGAACACAACATGTCTTTCTATATTTTAGTGTCTTTCTCAGTCTTGCTACTGAGATTTTAAATTTCCATTGTAGAAGTCTTTTCCTTCCTTGGTTATGTTCATTTCAGGATATGTTACTGTTTTTGACACCTCTATAAATAAGAATCTGTCCACAGTCTCCTTTTCGGCTTGTTTGTTTTTGGCGTACCAAAAGGATACTGATTTTTGTAAGTTGATTTTTCATCCTGCATGTTAAAAACATTAGTTACTGTTTCTTTAAATTTTATGGTGGAATTTTTATGTCTTTTATATATAATATTATATCATCTTAAAATATGAATTATTTGACTTCTTTTCCAACTTATAACTCTTTATTTTATTTCTCATTATCAATCCAACAGGTGATTCCAATATTATACTGAAAAGAACTAGAGATACCAGACATCCCTGTCTCATTCCTGATTTTAAAGGAACTAATTCAAGTTTTTCTTCATTTATCATAATGTGGCCCTAGATTTTTCACATACAACTTTTACTATGTTGAGGTACACTCCCTCCAGTCTTATTTTCTCTAGAACATTTATCATGAGAGTATTTTGGTTTTGTCAAAGGTATTTTCTGAGTATGTTGGAAAGATCACATAATTTTTGTTTTAAGTTCATTTATATGATTGATTATATTCATTGGGATACATGTATTGAACCTGCTCTGTATTTCTGGGACAAAAAAAATTGATTGTGATGAATGATCTTCTTGATACATACTTGTATTTATGTTGCTATTATTTTATTTAGACTTTTTGTACCTTTTTTAATCAAAGACATTGATCTGCAGTTTTGTTTATGCTATTTTTTAAGTGTTTTTACCTGACTTGTGCATTAGAGTAATAACAATAATAAAATGTGTTTGGGAGTGATCGTGGTTTTTATTTCCTTAGAGAATCTAGGTATTATTAATTGGTAGTTCTTCATTGATAATCTAATATAATGCTGGTGGGTCCATATGGACCTTGGCTTTTTTATTCAGAAAGACTTTTGAATTTGTTTTGAATATACTCTTTTGTTCTGAGTCTGTTTAGGTTGTTGGTACCCTCTCATTTTAACTTTGGTTATTGGTATGAATCAATCAAAAATTTTTTTTTCCATTTCTTATAGATTTTCAATTTAGTGGGGTCAAAGTTTTTAAAGTATTCCTGCATCATCCACTCTGTATTGTTATGTTGTCATCTGTTTTCATATTTCCTGATCCTGGACATCTAGAAAGTGTCTGTTTTGAAACATCATTGATAGGCCACTCCCACAAGCTTTGAGCCAGCATTGCCCCAGCACATCTTCCAGGCAGGACAGGTTGTAGCTTGGTATCCTAGTTCCTTTACTAGCAACCTAGCCTGGTTGCAAAAGATGGCTGGTTCAGGTTGTATATCATCCAATAAAAAGAATCCTAACTAGGGTCAATCTCATAGGTTTCAGAAAATTTCCACTACACTAGGTTTTCATAACACTCACTAAATGCCTACCAATTTTAGTTGTGTCTCCATGTACTTTCTACCCTTCTTTTTTATGTGATCCCTCATATTTCTATCCCCTCATACCTCTGTTCTACCCACAAAATGTATTTTATTTTCTCTTCTCAGGAGATCCAGGTACCTCCACCCCTAGACCTGTCTTATTTATCCAACTTCCCTTAATTTGTGAATTGTAGCATAGTAATTCTTTACTTAAGAGCTAATATCCATGTATAAGTGAGTACATATAATGTTTGTCCTTCTAGGTCTGTGTTGCTTTGCTCAGGATGAAATTTTCTAGGTCCAATTATTTGCTTGCCAATTTCCTGATGTCACCTTTTCTAACAGCTCAATAATGTTCCATCATACAAATTTTCTTTATCCACTCTTTTGTTGGAGGACATCTAGGTTATTTCCAGTTTCTGGCTATTATGAATAAAGCTACTGTAAACATATATGAGCAAGTGTGCTTGTGGTATAAAAAAAGTCTTTTGGGTATATGCCCAAGTTTAGTATAGCTGGTAAGGGTAGATCAATTCCCAATTACCTGAGAAATTGCTATATTGATTTCTATAGTGTTTGTGCAAGTTTGCACTCTCACTAGGTATGGAGGAGTGTTTTTCTTGCTACATATTCTTGTCAGCAAAAGCTGTCATTTGTGCCATTGATCTTAGCCATTTTTGACATGGGTAAGATGGAATCTCAAAGTAGTTTTGACTTGCATTTCCCTGATGGCTAAGGATACTGAACATTTCTTTAAATGTATCTCAGTAATTTCAGAAACCTCTAATAAGAACTCTCTGTTTATGTCTGTAACACATTTTTAGTTGGATTGCTTGGTTTGTTGATATCTAATTTCTTGAGTTCTTTGTATATTTTGGATATTATTTTTCTATTAGATGTGGAGTTGAGGAAAACCTTTTCCCATTCTGTAGGCTGCCATTTTGTCCTATTGATGGACAAAATGTCTTTAACTATAAAGTGTCTTTTACCTTAAAGAAGCTTTTCAGTTTCATGAGGTCCCATTTATTGTCTATCTTAATGCCTGCAGTATAGGTTGATGAATTGTCTGCAGTGCCAAGTATTAAAAATTATTCACTACTTCCACTTCTCACAGGTGTATTTGGTTTTATAATAAGCTCTTTGATCATCTTGGACTTTAGCTTTTCCCACAGTAATAGATATGGGTCTGTTTTCATTCTTCTACATGCAGATATCAAATTAGGCTAGCATGATTTATTGAAGATACTTTTTTGTCCATTGTGTGTTTCTAGCTTCTTTATCAAAAATTAAATTTGAATAGTTGTGTGGATTTATATTTGTGCCTTTTATTCAATTCTATTACTCATTGTGTTTATTTTGACACCAATACCATATGGGTTTTATTACTATAGCTATGTAGTGCAACATGTGTTCAGGATTGTTTTAGCTATCCTGACTGTTTAGTTTTGCCATATGAAATTGAATATTGTTCTTTTAATGTCTGGAAAGTATTGCATTGAATTTTTAGATTGTTTTTGTTAGGATGACAAGTTTTACTATATTAAGTCTACTGTTCAATGTGCATGGAAGATCTTTCTATCTTTTGATATTTTTTTCAAACTTGGAGGGCTCAGGGATTAAGAGTCAAATAAAAAAAAAAACAGCTGACAAGAAATGAAAAGGAAAATGAAAGGATTCCTAATGATATTCTGATATAGCCATAGGATTGGCTCCTAGCCCATTTGTCACCAGAGGTGCTTCTTCTAGAAGTGAATGGGGGCAGATACAGAGAATTTCAGCCAAACATTATGCAGAGCTTAAGAGACTCTGCAGAAGAGGGAGTGGGAGGATTGTAGTAATCAGTAGAGTCAAGGACACTAGGAGAAACTGCCCAGCACTGCGTCAACCAAGCAAGGATCATAGAAGCTCAGTGAGACTGATGCTGTATCCAGGGAGCCTGCATTAGTCTACTTCAGATTGTCTGCATACATGTTGTGGTTCTTTAGCTTGTGATTTTTGTTGTATTCCTAACAATGGGAGTGGGTGTCTCTGATCCCTTTGCTTGCTCATGGAACCTATTTCTTCCTACTGAGTCGCCTTGTCCAGCCTTCATATAAGGCTATATGTTTATTCTTCATCTTGTCATTTTGAGTTCAGTTGCTTCCACTTGGAGGATACACTTTTCTGGAGGGAAATGGAGGAGCAGCAGATGTGGGAAAGAGGGGAGGGTGGGAGGTATTGGAATAAGGAGATGGAAGGGAATCTGCATTTGTGATATATTATATGACGGAGGAGTAAATAAATAAAATGTTATTTCCTAATTATTTATTTTAGGATAATTTGGGTCATACTATTCTGTTTGTTATTTGGTCTGTTTATATTATAAAGAATCAGCTCTAATATTCATTGATATTTTGTATTGTTCCTTTGTTTCATTAATTTCTGCTTTAAATTTTAAAATTTTGTGCAATCTATTGGGTTTGGTTTCTAAATTCTCAAGTTTCATCATTTTTTTATTTGTACTCTTTATAATTTTTAATGTAAGCACTTAATGCTGTAATTTTCTTCTTAGAGCTACAGTTAATCATTCCTATAGATTTTGTTGTGTTATGTTTCATTATTTTTTTTACTTCTCAGTATTAAAATTTTTTAATTTCTTGTTTAAACTACTCATCCTCTAATAATGTGATCTGTTTAATCACTATTAGTTTATATGCTTATTTTTTAAGTGGGGTTTTTTCATCTTTAAGGGTTTTTTTTTTTCAATTCTGGTGAATCATAATCCATGTGGTTCTCTATTTCTTATATTTTTTATTTGCAAAAGCTTTCTTTGCATCCAGGGATAGAATTTTTAAAAAAGACTATATATGCCAAGAAATTAAGGCCAACAATTTACATCTGAGATCATAAAACTAAAAAGTTTCTGTAAAAATGAGGAAACAATCAAGTTAATAAGGAAGAAATCTACATGGAGGATGCTAATAAAATAAGAACTATAGATAAACACAAGCAAAACTCATAGAAGCTCAAAGTGATGGAAGCAGCATGCACAGGACCAGCACAGGTCTACACCAGGTCCTCTGCACTGTTATTATGGTCTTCAGATGAGCATTTTTCTGGTACTCCCCAGTGTGTAGCCAGGTGTGTTTCTGACTCTTATGCCTTGTCTTGGCCACTTATACTGTTTGTTTGCCTTGTTCAACTTCCACATGATTTTTTTTTTTTTTTTTGGTCTTAACTTACTATATTTTACTTTGTTATATTTAAAATAAAAAGAATAAATGAATGAATGGATGTAAACCTATCCATTACAGTAAAGACCAATAGTTGAGACTGCCATTTATACCTGCTGAAACAGGAGAAAATCAGTTTTGTCCTATGTAAGATACCAGATAAACCACTCCAGGGACAATTTCACGGTCAGGGTCAGACATAGTTGACCAAATGTGTGTGTTTATAGTTGATTATAGTTTAGGTTTTATGTTTATTTTTTAGCATTACATTTTGTTTTCTAGGTTTGGGGGACATAGTATTAAGTTTTCATTTGTTTTGAAATATAGTCCAAGATTGGGTGAGTAGGGGGAAGGAGAGGACCTAGAAGGGCTTGGGAATAAAAGAATAAATAAAAATATATTGAAATGTTAAATTATAAGAAAAATAAGAATACAATAGAAAGGCCTCAAATGTGTTGACCATATGTAACAATTGGGGAAAGTCAACTTTAAGATGTCATCTTACCCCAGCTAGCATGTCAAGGTCAACATAAGCCTGACAAGAAATTCTGGCAAGTTTGTAGTGAAAGACAAACTCCCGTCCACTGTTGGAAGTAATGTCAATTGGCGCTGCCTCTTTGAAACTCAGTATGAGAAAATCTCAAAGAACTACAATTAAATCTACTATATGAACAAGCTACATCATCTTTTGGAATACTTTTGAAGGATTCAACATTGCATCCCACAGGTATTAGCTTGATAATCTTCACAGCTGCCCTATTCACAATATTTTGGAAATGGAATCAATTTAAACTTACTTCAGAAGATAAACAGACAGGGGGAAGTGGTACTCATACACAATAGAATACTACTCCTATGTGAAAATAATAAAATCATGAACCTTTAGAATATAGTATTGAGTGAGCTAATAGAAACCCAGCTAGACAAAGTGCTGCTCTTCAGCATGCGGTTTCTGGCTCTAAATCCTCTCATGTGAGTATATAACACGAATTAACCACTGATACTAGAAAAATAAAACAAGACCAAATTTGAGGGGGAAGACTGGGAGGGTAATGGCAGGATACAGATGGTATGAAGTGATAAAGGGAATAACAATGTGGGGTACTCCATGAAGGAGCAATGAGGGAGGTCAACTCAGAAAGAGAGGGAAAGATGAGGTACAAATACAGCAAGGTTTTTAATAACGCCTTAAGAAATCATGCTATCTCATATTTATGTTAAATTATAAACAACACACACACTTTTATGTAAGACACACATATATGTTGGATGCACATACACACACACATATTATATTTGCAATATATATACATATATATTCCACAGAAAAATCTTAAGTAACAAAAATCTTAGTACTGAACATGAGAAACCTCCTTTCTAGTTGTTTATCAGAGTACTTCAAGTGACTTTCTAAAAAAAAATTATATAGATAGATAGATAGATAGATAGATAGATAGATAGATAAAGAACTTTGTTGCCTTTAAGACACCAGACTCAGATGGTTCAAGCTAGATCTGACCTAAATTTCTAGCTCTTGTTGTCAAGCATCCTTAGTTCTACAAAATACTATGGGAACTACCAAGGGAAGGGTGTCATTAAATAATCCTACCCAGCTTCAATACCGATAAACCATAACAATTACTAGCATGACAAGTTATGAATAAAGCTAAAATAGAAGCACTCACAAATCAGGGCAAGAAACAGATGTATGATTGGACTTACAGTCCAGTCAACAGGAGAGAAATATGTTTGCATATGTGGGACTGGAAAACTACCCAGCTTCAAGGGCTAGCAATGTCAGGGATCTTTTAAAAATGAATAAATAAAAGAATCTAATGCTTAAATAAACCAGTGTAAGTACATTATATATCTTATCTCTATATTCACAGATAAGTTCAGCTACCAAACCTCATCAGACAATCATCTCTTACAGAAAATGAAGAGCATTACAGAAAACCAAAGCTGGATACATTGCAGAGATCAAAAGATTGTGGGAGCCCTGCTAAGCAAATTCATTTGTATCAGAAACTCTGTATCTACAACTCAAAGACCATTGCAGAAGATGTAACAGAAAGATTGTGAGAGATAAAATTCCAAGGGTACACTATGAATCAGCCTCTCCCAAAACTGGTTGCATAAACAAGACTAAAACAACAGCAATGTCAATGAAAATGTTAACATTAATGAGAGGGAATTTTAAGGGAATCCAACACTAGACAAAGATTTGTAGACAAGTACAGTGTATAAAAATCTATAGACAACTGAATACTGAAAGAAGATGAATTGGCCTCTCTCAAAGATAACCCCCTTTATTTGTTGCACACTGAATATTGATAAGCTTTCCACCTATACAAACAAATAACAAAACTAGGCTCATAATTATGTTTAAATGTATTGGTGCACACATATACATACATGTATATATAAATATATATCAATAGTAACAGAAGAAAAGTATGTTATCAATTTCAGAGGGATGCATGTGAGGGAACTGAGGGAAGATACATAAAAGGACTCATAGAAGGAACTTTAGAAAAACTGATAGAATTCTATTTCAATTAAAAACCTAATAAAATTAAAAATTGAAAATATTTGAAGACATACCTCTCACCTTACCCAGTATAACACAAAACCACAGTGTCTTCGTCCCATTAAAGAAGTGAAGTCACAAGACAAAGCACTATCTGAAATCCACAGAGGTGAGTACACTAGAGAGAGAGAAAGAGAGAGAGAGAGAGAGAGGGAGAGAGAGGGAGAGAGAGAGAGGGAGAGAGAGAGAGAGAGAGGGAGGGAGGGAGGGAGGGAGGGAGAGAGAGAGAGAGAGAGAGAGAGAGAGAGAGAGAGAGAGAGAGAGAGAGAGAGAGAGAGAGAGAGGAGAGAGAATCATTCCAATGGACTTAGTTTCCAGAGAGCTAAGCTGGAAAAGTCACAATATGTTAAAATTTAATGAAGTTCTGTACACTGAGTTGACACTAGTATGTGGATGGCAAGTTTCTGGCGGCAATGGTGTTACAGACCCTACAAATTTGTACCTACCTTTTCAAGAGCACTACCTGGTTTTTATGGTGTAGGTGCAAGAAAGATCTCCTTTGGGATGTGGCTAGAAAAGAAAAAGAACAAAGCTCACGGACTGTGATCGAGCCCAAGGACTACTTTCTGTGGGACAGCCAAGGTCTGAAACTATTTGAACTGTAGATAACGAACCTCCTTTGTTCTGTTTCCCCCTTATTCCATAAAAACAAAGATATAGAAGATTGTGTGAACAAACTTGATGGAGAATAAATGTCACAGCCAACTAATAAAGAAAATAAAAAGAAAGAAAGCTATAAATATGGAGACACTTATGATGGTCACAGCTCCATGACAGAGACCTGGAATTATTAAGATTTAATCAGAATATTTAATCAGCTTTTGTTCCTTTTCTTTTTTTTTCTTTTTGTTCCTTTTCTTTATATTATCACCATATAAACTGCATATGATAGTGATATCAGCTTGTTGCTGAAAGTACTGTCAAGTTCATACTATAAGCAGAGCACTTGTGGAAGCCTCCAGTCAAGTGAGGATATAAAAACAAGTGTATGTAAATACTTACATTGAGAATGTGTGACTGGCTTCATTCTATGAGATGGGTTTGCCTTTCTTTTCCAAAAAAGAAGAGAAAAGTTTGTCATGAGAAGGGATTATTTGGCAAGTTCTGCTCTAAACAAGAATAAGCTATCAGCCACACTTTGATGGATCTGGATTTCTGCAACTAGAACATTCACGTTTTTGTACCATGAGAATTTATAAAGAAACTACAGAAAACCCATGAAATCCTATCATAGGCCATTATAGCACTGGAATATGTATTTATTAATGTAAATATTTCCTAATAAGCCTACAGTGCAGCTTATTATGGAAGAGTGGTAAATAAGGACTTTAGCAATGACTAAGATTATACCGTGATTGTACACATTGCTGTTAGGGATTTTACATATTTTTTATTTTACAAACACTTCAGACAAAACACAGCAATGTTTTAGTATGAAACCTCTCAGCTCCACATGTGCCTATTCACGCTGCTCTGGTTTTAAATGTGAAGATAGCTGCTGTTTGGTGATGTTTTTACATTGCCTTCATGTTCTTGATTGGATGTCCTGGTGTTTATCATAATTACCTATGATTTGGAGTTTCCGTCTCAGATGAGATGTGATTATTCTTGGGGAGTTGTTAGAAAGAAATGACCTTCGGGGGAAAAAAGTCAATGAGAACCCTCTTTGGTGACAAATTTACACTCTTATTATTTCAGTATGGCAACTTTCAAGCCTATATTTCTTAAATAACAATAATAGAAAAATGTCTTTTCCCTCTGCTTGAGGTCTATATGCATTTAATGTGTGTGTGTGATATTGTGTTATATGTTTTCCTGTGTGAGTATTATTGTGTGTATATACATATTTGTGTCTTATGAATGTGGGCCCATGCTTGTCATTGTTTGCATGTGTGGGGCAGAAGACAACCTCAGGTGTTAGCTTTTGCCCACCAGCTTGTTTTAATTAATATTCATTATTATTACTATTATTATTATTAAACTATTTTATTTCTTATAAATATACCTCATATTATCATTCTATGATTTCCACTTCTACTTCAAACCTCTCAGAGTCTCTCAAATTCAAGGCCTCTTTTCTTTAACTATACACACACCGACACACACACATAAATATAAAGTGGTAAGTTCCTTTAGTATTGCTTTTATCTATGTTTTTATTGCTGACCTTTTGGCACTGGATAGCAAACAAGGGAGGACATCTCTGAGGAAAAAAAACCAAACTTCTTACTTTGTTAGTGGTCATTAATCCCCTTAGCTCATCACCTATGAACGGCAAATCTTGTAATTTCCCCTATCAATACTGTCAACTATTATTCATGTTTTATTTTGGTGGCTGTACTTTTAATATTTGTGGGTGTAGCTTCCATACCATATAAAGGAGACACAATCTCATAGCAGACATTCTGGTCCAGGGGTTTTGAAGTCTCTGTTCTCTCCACACTTTTGTTCTCTAAGACCTAGGAAAAGGGACTGTGATATAAATACATCAGTTGAGGTTGAGCACACTATGACCAGCTATTTGCATTTTGACCAATTGTGGCTGTTTCTCATGGTTGCTGTCTGCTGAAAAAAGACACTTCATTGATAAGGAGAGTCACACTTATCCAAGTATAATGATAGGAATTTAGGATGTAGTTTAGACTTATACTAATTTAGAAAAATGCCGCTGGCTTCATTTATTGTTTACATCTCAATCTCATATCTCACTACTGACTTGTTGTAATTATAGTATACTACTTCAATAAGATTTATGTTTCTCTACGTACCTGAGCTGTGGTTCTCGTATTTGCATGGCTGGTATTTTGTCCATATTGCCGTATCACTAGATATTTACAATTTTTTGAGTCAAAGACTCTCAGATATCCTAGAGCACACTGTTTCAGCTTGACTGACTTGGCAACATGCTCTTTCATTCACTTCCTACAGCCCACTAATGCTGAGGTTACAGATGGATGCTGCTCTCCCTGGCTGTTTTTTGTGGTTGCTGGGGATTTGAATGCAGTTGCTTCTTTGTGTTCAGCAAGCATTTTAATCATTAGACTATCTCTCCTGCTGTTTTCAGGTTTTCAAAATACAACATAAATGGAAAAGAATGAGAATGTATAAAATAGTATTGATATAAAAACTGAGCAGAGAGCTAGTAACAAGCAAGATGTGTCAATCTGTGTATGGATGTGTGTGTGTGTGCGCACGTGTGTGTGTGTGTGTGTGTGTGTGTGTGTGTGTGTATGTGTGTGTGCGTATGTGTGTATTCATGTATGTGTGTGTGTAATTCTCAAATTGAAGGTTCCTGAATTTTAACTTTTGGGAGGGAATAAAAGTAAATTTAGTATATAACAAATAGTATTTTGTGTTTTAAGCATTTTTAGTAACTTTGTATCCAAGTCTTCCATGTAAAGTTCATAAAACTGATTTGAATACTAAAGTTTAACATTTTCATTCTGGCTCAGTTTAACAAATTGAGAGAAATAGTAATCCAAGTGACATTAGTTTTCAGCTCACTGGACTTAGATTAGAATTTGAGTAAGAATAATTCATCAACCATTTTCAAGATTAAGATAACAGATCTTTAAGGATACTGTGATCTGTATGATCCTCAAAATGTAAGTATATAAGCATAATGCTAATGGTAGAAGTACTGGAATGTAAATATCATAGAAAGTGATAAGCAGTGAAGGCTCCACATCTATGAATGCATCAATATCTCCTTAAAGAACTGGCAGGGGAAACTGCACTGCTTCCTGCTCTGTGAGATCTCCTGGACTGTGACAGTTTGTGAGGACTAGACTCTCACCAGACACTGGTGTACATGTGCCAAAACAGTCTCAGGGACAGTGAGGAGCAAATTCTTACTCTTTATGGATTACCCCAATGTGGCCTTTTGTCATAGCCACATAAATGGATGAAGGTAGACACTTAGCTCCTGTGGTTTTATTCTCTGATTCATTTTGAATCCACAGAGACATAATGGCTAAAGGAGCATAAGCCCTTAACCCTTTCTATACTTGGGTATGAGGCTTTTGTACTAATAAAACTGTATCTACTTAGGGTTTCTACTGCATTTCAAAGTCACAATTTATGTTCTAACTTTATTTTTCCCATTAAAGATTTCTTTTTCCCCAATGATGACTAAACCTATTCTCAAATTACTAGTAGTTGTGTAAGAATTCCCCACCCCCCTCCTATCGAGCATCCTGGCTGTAATGAACAATTCAAAGACTAAGTGGTTCTGAAATGGCCCCCTTTGAGACCTTGTGTCAGAGTACTGTGTACCATCACCCTCCATAGCTGGTGGGACTGTAAACTTGTTCAACCACTCTGAAAATCATTCTGCACTCTGGAAATCATTCTGGCAGTTCCTTAGAAAATTAAAAATTGTTCTACCTGAGACCTCTATACAACTCCTGGCATATACCCAAAAGATGTTCCACCATGTTACAAGGCCATGTGCTCCACTATTTTCATAGCAGCCTTATTTGTAATAACAAGAAGCTGGAAACAACCCAGATGTACCTCAATTAAAAAATAGATACAGAAAATGTGGTTCATTTATTCAATGGAATACTATTTAGTTATTAAAAATAAGGACATCATGAAATTTTCAGGAAAATGGATAGAACTAGAAAGTATCATCCTGAGTGAGGTAACCCAGATCTAAAAGTACATGCATGGTATGTGTTCACTGATAAGTAGATATTAGCCAAAAGTACAGATTACCCACGATGCACCCCATAGACCCTTAAAAGTTAAACAAGAGAGGAGTACAAAGTGAGAATGCTTAAATCCCACTTAGAAGAGGGAACAAAATAATCATGGAAGGCAGAGTGAAGGGAAGGAGAGATCTGGATGGGGAAGAGGTGAGAGAGAAGAAAAGGGGGCAGGATTATGTATCAGGGGAGATAAGAGAGAAGCCCAGAAGGCCAGGAGAATGAATGGAAATATTTAGCAATGGGAGAGGGGGTGAGGATAGGAAGAACCTCTAGAAAGTCCCAGAGACCTGGGAAAGGAGAGGCTCTGATGACTCCATATAGGTGACCTTATCTAAAATACTCAACAGTGGGGATATGGAACCTGAAGAGACTACCTTCAGCAGGATTGAAGGAACTGAGGAGATGGCAACCACATAGGAAGACTGACAGTATCAAGTAATCTGGATCCTGGGGAGCTCACAGAGACTAAGCCATCAACCAAAGAGTATACACAGGTTGGTCTGAGGCCCCTGGTGCATATGTAGCAGAGGAATGCCTTGTCTGGCCTCAACAGGAGAAGATTAACCTAACCCTGATGCCTTAGTTTGGGAATATGGGAGGTAGGTACCCTCTCAGAGGTGAAGAAGAGGAAGTGGGATAAAGAACTCTGTGAGGGGTGACTGAAAAGGAAGGGCAACATTTGGAATATAAAAAATAGACTAATTAATTAATAAAAAGGAGAAATTTCTGCCCACATGTAATTTACTATTCAGTAGACTTATATATAAGTTGGTGTCTTAGAGAGCTACTTTCACATAAAATTTGAATTACTACTGAAAAGATGATTGGGTAGTGAATAGTGTTTGGGGTTTCCAAATAAATTTATTTTCTTTGTTTTTTCAATTCTTAGAAACCATGATTATTTTTGTAATGTAATGGTCCATTAAAGTTGGCCTCCCAGTCATAACCAAATAGATGATAAATATTTTAAATTGGAGAATATGAATAACTTTTTCACATCAGCAACAGACTCTGCACAGCAATGTATCTCTTCTGTTCAGAACACAATTTGTCTGGAGAATAAATATACATTTATATCATTTTAGTTGTGTAGTTGCATTATACATTGTGTGAGAAATACATTGTTATAAAACTGCAGTGATTACAAGTAATGGTTTTAAGTAGTTATGTACATTATTCACCATGGCACATACATATGTTTCAGACATTAAAATATATTAATGCATGATATAATATGATATGTTTATTTTATGTATAAGTCTTTGTACACCAGAAAATTTAGGTACACAGTACCTTTATAGTAACACTGAATTTAAAAAATCTATAACATATATGATGTTAGCTTACCTTGTAAAAATCCTAAACCTTTCAAATCTATCTTTATAATCCTATCAACAATTATTTTGAACAAACATAATTTTTTTAAATGCTGTTACATAACCTTTGATTCTTTAGCTTATGAATAAAACTATCTAAATTTTCTTAAATCTATACAGAGGAATCTAAGGAAATATGAAAACAACTTTGTTTTATCTCATTCTCTAGCAATTGCTTAACATAAAGATATAGATTAAATTAAAATACAGAAATAAAATGTACTCATTAAAATGTCTCAACAATTTAGCTGAAGCTCTCATAGTAAAGATTTTAAAAGGTTCATTTTTGTAAATTCCTCATGAAATATTGGCTTCATGGGTACAGATCCTTACTGCTGGGATGACTATCTGATATCAATACCTGAAATTATATTCTAGAGAGAAGTGACACTCAAAAGTTGTCCTCTGACCTTCATATGAATTCCATGGCATGAATACATCCTCCTAATAGGCACAGAAGCTCACACACACATGCACATGCATACACGCACTACATAAATTAATATATGTAAATAAGTAAAAAAGATAATATATTTTGATTAAATAAAAATAGTTCTGATTTTGAATAAATCCAACATCTTGTGGAAGGAGAAATAAATATTAGACATCTCCATGCTATACTGATCACTTAATCTTGAAGAACAGTCTCACCAAGCTCTCTCTGATGGAGATAAGCTGCAGCTTATTGAGATTTCTCAAGAAAACAGATTTAAAAGACCACATTTAATGGGATTCACAAATTCAGAACACTCAGTAGGCAAAACAGTATAAAAGAGCACCACAGTCTTTCTTGAGTGTGACTTTTTCTTCATATTTTTATGTTTTGCTAAATCTATTGATGCTAATCTGTACTAGAAGAAAAAAACACCAAGAAGTTAGAATTTTTTAAAATATATATATATATATATATATATATATATAACCTCTGTTTACATGTTAAAATTTTATTTAGAATAGGACAGTATGGAAAGCAAACCATGTAACCAACGTAAATGTAGTTCTGTAAAAGATAAATATCACATTAAGCAGTTTAACTAAGAAAGTCAATCTCTTTCCACCCTCCTGTTCATGGCTCTAAGTGCTTTGTCTTGCAGTGAAGTTTTTACCTTAAGTTTCTCCATTTAAAGTTTGTCTTCACGTTTACATAGAAGATAGATCACATCTTTTTTTGTTTGACTGTATCTTATAAGTTTTCTGGAAGTTTTTGATGAGACAATTATGACAAAGTTCACTTAGGTAGATATGAGATTACAGTAACCCAGAAATAATATTAACAATTTATACTTTCACAATACTTAAACTTACATCAAAACTAAGAGGAAAGTGCGATTATATAAGAAAAATGTGACAGCGTATTTCCATTGCTAAGGGCTAAGGACACAGAACATTTACAGATTAAATAGTGCGTAAATTTTAGTTCCTGCCTATTATAGCCACTGTCGACAGGAGATGAGATGCACTCAGTGGGAAACATGGCTTGCAGCACCACTGGAGGCTCTTCCATGAAATTTACCAGTTTTACTGCCATTAGCTGGATGTACATTAGGAACCCAACAGTCTGGTTCAATTTACATCGCCATACCATATACTGAGAGCTTGACATTTATCATATTCCTTCCATAAGTAATGATCACATATTTATCAAAGAATATTGATTTCTGAAACCTATTAACAATCAAGCAGGACATCTTATTTTTTTGTGGGTCAACTACACTATTAGATTGATTTTCTGATAAGTCAGAGAGAAAATGTGCATTGGTTGCTTGCAGATCTTAATTTCTCTACTTTCATAATGAAAATATTTTATTGCTAGCATTAGGACGGTGATGATGATGATGATGATGATGATGATGATGATGATGATGATGATGATTTTGTGTGTTTGAATATTTTGGTTTCTTTGGAAATTATTAAGAGACAAAACAGAATTTCCCGCAGAAAATAAAATGTAAGTGTAAAACATAAAGTGTAGTTTGTGTTTTATGTCAGCCAATGTTGTTGTTTAATATTTAATTCAAGAAACGCAATGACAGATGATAATGAGGAGCACACTTCCTAGCCCTGCTCTCTCTTGGCCTCGTCCGTTGACAACTGTGTGACTGAGGTCACCTGGCCTCATTTCACCTTCGTTTCCCCATTTTTAAAATGGTGATAATAATAGTAGCCAGCTCCATGAGCTGTCATGAGGATTGAAGGAGGTAATATAGCTACAACCATTAGAACTTTGCCTGGCATCTTCTAAGTGCTTTTGGGGGGGAGAAAAATATTAACTCATTTATTGTTTAAAGCGCCTGGTCCATGCCAACCATTCAACTTCCTCGAGTCTCAAGGGCAAGTAAGTTATTTGTTTCATCCTAAAATAACTTATAATCTGGGGAAACAGGTATGTGTTAAAGGTCAGAGTACAATGTCTGTGCTGTGTGTTACAGGAGAAGCTTGGCTTTGAGGTCAAAAGCATCTAGCAGGAGTGTATGTGAGCTGCTGCTTGAAGGTAAGAAGTTCTCCAAGTGAAAAATCTGGAGGAGATTGTTTCAGATAGAAAACAGTATGTGGGAGGCAGAGACGTGGGAGAAAGCATATGTGGTTGGGAACTTTCTTCACTTTGTGTCAGAAAGCTATATAAAGGGGCATAGCTCATCAAAGTAGGCAGCCCTTGGATTGCCTACTTTCAATTAAGTGTGTTTCCAAAGTTCGGTGCCATTCAGTGTTTATCTGGTCATGTAATATAATCAGGTTGGAGTGAAGAGTTTGAGATGGGTTCTTTACTGTGGTCACAGAAAACACACATGCTGGAAGAGAACTAGTTAGGAGGAAATAAAGTAAGGTCTGTGTTCATAAGTAGATTTTTTTATGGTCAATAAAAGCTCAACTTTACTGGAGACCCTATGATGAATCATGTAGACCAAACACCTGATTGTTCCACAGAAACCAGTGGAGACTAGAGACCATCATCAGTCTATACTCATGACACAAACACTTGTTGGATGCTGACTCTAATGCTGTCTCTTGTCAGAAGTATAGTGGCATCTGTCTGTTTCAGTCTTCAGTGACTGGAAATATTCTTGAGAAATTAAAGATACACATTACAAATTACTGATTTCTACTCAGTATGTATTGCCTCTTAAGGGATTTGGCAGAGATAATGTGTGGACAATATATAGGTTAAGTGAATGCAAATTATTTTCAAACAAAGGAATTTGTAACACATATGAGTGGACAAGTCACTTTTACTTAATATTTTGAACTCCTGTTGACAATCTTTTGAATTGTCCTGTCCAATTTTGGAGTGATTCATAGAAATTCAAAATGTGGTTTCTAAACTCCTATGCAGATCCTTTGATAGAGGAGACCACTGTCCCTCTCCTTATTTTTCACTGGTATTTGCCAATATAGACTTTAAGCCTATTAAAAATTTCTTTGAGTGGAAATAATAAACCAGGAATTCATACATAAATTAACAAAAATAAAAAGGAACATTTGAAGACATTTAGTTATATCAGACCAGTTAATGTTTGCATTATATTTAATAGTTACAGTTATTGCTGTCAAATCATAGAAATGCTTTAATTTCTTTTAAATATCCATGCACATTTTGTCATAGAAATCTTGAATATTTAGTCACATGTGTGTGTATACAAAGATATACACTAGTGTTAATTACATAGCATTATTAATTTTCTTACTTAGAAGACAAACACTTTTGGATTTTTTTTCATAATTTCCCTTTAAGTTCTAAGTTTATATTATTTTCATTGAACATTGGAAGACATCTGGGTACTAGGTTGGAGCAAGGAATGTCACACATTTTCTGTAGTCCTGTTTTGTGGATGAGGAAGTTACTGCATCGGCGTGTCAGCATACCACTGTCTCTGCATGTTACCAAAGTGTACAGGGAAGAGATGCCAAATTGTGGTCATTGGGTAATTTGGCATGGTTAGTGGTTTCTGTGAGGCTTCCACAGAAACAAAGAAGAAGCTCTTCCTAAAGATTCTTCTTTCAGATTCATCAGTGTAGTCAGCTGCACAAGCAAAGCTTAAGGAATGCTTCTCAATATAAAGGTCAAATATTCCTCTGTACAAAACCAAAATATTATTCCTCATAGATGTAAGATTAAGCACAAAGAACTTTGTAATAGAAGCAAGCTAAGAGCATTGCAGATTGCAATGACATGGTGTCCGTGACCATAAAATTTGATCTTTAAAGTGTTCTGCCCATTCCAAAACATACAATTTATGATCTGAATAGAACAAAACAAACAAATTGAAAGAAAAACAAAGAACCAGAGGAAAAGCAAAAGAAATACACATATATGTAAGAATTCAGGTTTGTTTGTTTTTAAGTTTCTCTGTATTATTATTAGATTATTTTTTCCTCCCTCCCTCCCTCCCTCCCTCCCTCCCTCCCTCCCTCCCTCTCTCTCTCTCTCTCTTTCTTTCTTTCTTTCTTTCTTTCTTTCTCTTTTACCTGAGAAGTTTTTAAAAGATCTTAATCTCCTCTCTCTCTCTCTCTCTCTCTCTCTCTCTCTCTCTCTCTCTCTCAATCTAATTTCTTCTATATCTATAATCTATTTCTTTGTATGTGTGTGTGCATGTGACTGTTTTAGTATATCCCATAAATATTTTTGTATATAATAGCATAATCTATCATATATTATAAGGAGGAAATTAATAATAAACTGCAAAGAAATTTATTTTAGAAAAATTCTGTGATCTAGCTATAATATTACCTCTATTAAAAAGAAAAACAAATTTGCATAGCAAAAACTTTTGTCTACTTATTTTTACATGAAGTATTAAATCTTAGCTGACTGTTGGCTACTTCAAGATAATGTAGGATGTAGTAACTTTTTTAGAATAGATTGATACTTTGAGTTTTTAGTCATCTTTATTGAGAATACTTCTTTACACAAATGCAAAGTGCCAGAAGTATGCTTAAGAATGTTTTAGAAAATTATTGTAAATTCTTTTCCAATCTCAAGCCAAAATTTATATTTAACAATTTTAAATGAAATTTAAGTCAGCAACTCAAACAGCAATTTTTAAGCTGTTCATTAAATGTATCATTGCAAAGATATGCTAATATTTCCCATACTGATGAATTATGCTGATTCGTGTGTGTGTGTTTGTGTGTGTGTGTGTGTGTGTGTGTGTGTGTTTGTGGAAGAGAGAGCAGAGAGAGAGAGGTGTGTTTGTGGAAGAGAGAGAAGAGAGAGAGAGAGAGCCTTTATCTCTACCATCATGACCTGAAATTGAAGTAGATCCTCTGTATGGAAAATTCTCTACAGTTACAAATCTATTCCCAGCACTATATTTAAATTCTAGGATTCCTGAAGACAAGATTACAAGATTCTCATGGACCTAGCCACAGCCCAGTCAAACTGGAGGTGCAGATGACTTGGTAAACATGAAGCCAGGGCTGTCATGCCCTTGTAACTCAAGATGAGGCATGCTTACTTTATAATTACGTTATTTTAAGATCAGATGTTTTATAAGATATTATTGTTTTCTTTTGCCTACCTGTAATAAACTGTTGCTGCATGCCTTTCTTAATTAAGTCAGGGCCAACAAATAAGAAGCCAGATCCTGGGGAAAGTTTCATGAAGTTGTATTTAGCCTCTGTTTAGGAGAGCAGAAAGTTAGACAGAGGTACCAAGGCTAACTCTTATGTCAGTTGAATAAACAATGACCTAGTTGGTCATTCAGTAATTAAACATATAATATTATGCACAGTTGTTTTAGACATCAAGCAGGGCATGTAGCTTCTGTTCTGCATGCACAAGATGCCAATCACTCCAAATAAATTTCCATGTTTAAGTTACAACATGTAAGGAAAAATGGTATGTCCATCTCAGTCTGTAGCTGAGCAAGGTACTTTTGTGAAGGGCTACCTGATTCACTTTAAGTCAGCTAATTACTAAAGGGTAGGGAAAAGAATTCCTCACACTGGTTTCTCCACTAATTCTTTGAATTCACTTCTTAAAAGTGAGGTGGATAAATCCAAACCTACATAAACCTCCTTATGTTAAAAAGTGTCTTTTTTTCTAATGGCAACAATTTTAATTTTCTTGCTTTTCTCAAACTCCATACTTGTCAATTCTGTTTCATTTGTATCAGTGAAATTTCCAATCTGACTTTACAGGGCAAGCATGTTTCAATACAAGTTAAATGACTTGGAATTAAAAGATATTGATGAGCATTTCTGTTCATATATTTAAATTGCATAAACTCATGATTCTTTATAGACTTTTGAGCAGGTATCATATTTACCAAGATAAGCTCTGCTTTTATTAGAAAAGAAAATTATTTTCTCCCATACCTCCTCACATAAAAAGAAGACGGAAAACAATTCTCCTTAATGTATTTCGTTTCCAAAGGCTTTGTAAAGAAAAAAATGCTGAAGAAGCACACACAGTACCTTGGAGATAATATGTGTAGCAATTATGTGTAAAATTGTAAAAGTACTTCTTGAAATTTTCCTAAGATTGTGGAGATGCCTGTATTGGTCAGGTTGTGGTGATCAGAACCTTCATATCATGATATGAAGTATACTCAAATACCCTGCCTAATTCTTTTATTTGAGAAAATTATTGGAGTAATCATTCGAATGTCTTTGAAACTCACAAATTTAAGTAAAATTTAATAGTCCAATATACACAAAATATTATGTTTACTCATTGCACATTTGGATAAATCTAGAATATCCCCCTTGTGCACATTTGGATACACATATCATAATAATAATAATAGTAATAATAATAATTTATTATTATTATATGTTTCTGTATATAAACTTGTATTGCAAAAATAGAATGAATAAGCAAACAAACAAAAACTAGTTAGGAGGTTGAATAGGAAGCTTAAGACTTCAAGGCCATTTTTTTTTCTATGTAGTCAGTTTATGGTTAACTCAGTCTATATGAAATGTGATCTGAAAATATACAACACAATAAAACAAAAAGAAAACAAGCCATTACCCCCAAAAGTGTCATATCCTTCCTATTTACTGATAAGGAAGTAAGAACTAAGTTGTTATAAAGGACAATTCTTTCACAAGTAATATTATCACAGTAAGAATTGTGATTCTTAGTTGCTTGTTTCTTTGTTCATATAGTTGAGTCTCTTTCTGTAGTCCAAATGACTGCCCTGACCTGGAATATCCTTGTCTCTCCCTCCACATCAGAGATTATAGATGTATCAATATGTCCAGTGGAGTATAATGACTCATGATCCTTGTTCATCTAATTCTTGTACATCAATATCTACTATTCATCTGTCTGGATTCATATAGGTCAATATATGATTTATTGAAAACTAGACATTTTTATATATGATCGCTGTACTTTTCTGTTTAGAATTCTTAATATAAAGCAAAATTAAAAATTCAAGCATGGATTAAAACACCATATTTTCTTTAGTCTAGTCTTCAGCTCCATCATTGCCTTTTCACCATGACTTAGCTTTTATGAAACCCATTGCATGCAGTTTCTTTTTTAGCCATGGTGATGTTTTCCTCTTGCCTTGTATGGCTTCCTCAACTGAGACTCAGTCCTGGTTGGACGCCTGTCCCTTTTCCTTGGTCCTATGAGTGGACTGGTGTGTGCTCACTCTATGATAGGACCTAAAATTTAAAATAACACGTTAGTATCCATAAAAGGAGAGTGTTTATAACCACAACAATGATCTTATGAAACTTTAATGTTAGCTAATCTCTGAGGTTTTGACTGGACCATCACTACCTGTTTCTGTCTCCTTAATACTGTTCATCCTATGACCATGGGTCGAAGAACAAAATTACAATAATGCATGTAATTCATGAAATCTGATCCTGTGCTTTTATATTTGAAAGTCGTGATTGAAACAATTGTTCGCTTTCTTTGCCTCAAATTTTCTGACTGTTGCTAATCCAAATCTGTCTTTCAGCAACACAAGGGCTTGTAATCCTGGCAACATTGTGGGTGTGTTTCTCTTATTCTCTTCAGAGCTCTCTGCCATCATGAAATGACTTATGTGTATGTCATCTAGAATAAATTTCATGGCACTCTACTTTAGAATGCTTCTTACATAAGATGATAATCTATTTTCAGTAATGTTTCAGGTCACAGATGAATTCTAAAATAATTTTCAAGTATACTGACTTATGCCTTAAATGTGCAAAAAATGGAGTTTAATTATGTTATATCATTTTATTTTGAAAAAAATAAGGCCAATCTCAGTTGTATAAAAATTAGAGCAGAGATTGTATGGTATGAATCAAAGAGACAACTACATTGATAAAAATGTTTTTTAAATAAATATCTTCTATTTAATGATTTGTTTGTTTCATTGAGTTTTATCAATAACTATACATGAAAATTTTAGTATGTCGGAGAACAGTGCCTTTATCTTCTGCATATTTTCCTGATTAATTGCTGATTAATTGATTTTAATAATGGTACCAGTTTTATGGGAATATATTAATAATCATGCAGTCATCTATTTACTTGAATCCTTTATCAAGTTTTGCTTAACATAGACACATTGTTCTGTACCTTTGTATGTGACAGTAGAAATACATGACAGTACGATATACCTTTGTTTCTAGAATACAAATATGAAGTAAATACATAAATAATTTGTGTTTTGAACACCATTAAAAATAATCAAGAACCATAAACATAAATAAACTCTTTGTTCTGTGAAAAAAAAGTATAATCAGAAAAATGGGTGGGAGATACTTCCTTAACAGATATTTTAGCTAAGTAGAAACTAATCATTTTTCAGTGGCTAGGTTTACACACATAGAGGGAAAAATAACAAATACAACATGGTACCTCCTTTGTAGGGCTGTAAGATAAAGGAAAAGTTCTAGGAGGAAGTCATGTAATATTTAATGTGGCAACCGAGGGGCACATGCTCCACTGTGTTCATAGCCGACTTGTTTGTGACAGCCAGAAGCTGGAAACAACCCAGATGTCCCACAACAGAAGAATGGATACATAAAATTTGGTTCGTTTACACAATAGAATACTACTCAGCTATTAAGAATGAGGACATTCTGAGTTTTGCAGGCAAATGGATGGAACTAGAAAATATCAGCCTGAGTGAGGTAACTCAGACCCAAAAGAACATGCATAATATGTACTCACTAATAAGTGTATATTAGCCAAAATAAAAATACAGAATACCCAAGATACATTCCACAGAAGTCAAAAAGGTCAACAAGCTGAAGGACCCATGTGTGGATGCCTCAGTCCCACTTGGGAGGGAGAAGAAAGCAATCACAAGGGGGGAATGAGGGAGGGACATAAGTGGAAAAGGTCCAGGGATCAGGGAAGAGGGGAACCTGATCTGGCACTGGATGAGGGAAAAGGACTGATGCCCTGAAGGCTAGCAGAAAAAATGAAAACAGGCATCCTTGGGAAGTAGGAGGTTGGGGGGACCCTTCAGAGACCTGGGAGGTGAGAGACTCTCCTGACTCAAAGGGAAGGACCTTAGATGAAATGCCCTGTAGGGGGAACTTTTAGAGCCCACATCCAGCAGAAATACAAGGCATCAAGTGAGTGATGGGGCTGTCATCCCACATTCAAAACTCTGACTCATAATTGTTCATGTCTGAAAGATCTGTAGGGACAGAAATAGAGAGGAGTCTGTGGAAAAGGAGGTCCAGAAACTGGCTCAAAGTGGGATCCAGCTTTAGGGGAGGCCCCAAGGTCTGACACTATTACTGATGCTATGGAATGCTCACAAAAAGGGAACTATTATGACTACCCTCTAAAAGATGCAACAAGTAGCTGAAAGAGTCAGACACAGATATTTGTACCTAACCAGAAAGAAGCTGCTGAACACTGTGACTGAATTAGGAAAAAGCTGGAAGAAGCTGAGGAGGAGGGTGACTCTATAGGAGGATCAGCAGTGTCAATTAACCTGGACCTGAGATCTTTCAAACACTGGACCACCAACCAGGCTGCATACATCAGCTGATATAAGGCCCCCAACACGTATATCAATAGAATTTGAGAGAATTTGAGAGCATCAACTATTGCATCTTTTATGAGTTTTCTTTGCTTAACAGCATGTCACAGGAGTAGAAGTTCATCCACAGCAATGCTTCTTTTAAGTATAGTGTTAATTCTCAAAATCTATTGATATTTTATAAAATAAGTAAATATAATTTGTAAAATCTTTTGTTACTTTTAAACATGCATAAAAGTCAACTCAGTAGAACCTACCTCTTTCTAGGTCCCCCCCCCCCCGGGTTTTTTATTTTTTTTTCTTTTTGGCTAGATTTTTACTAAATGGAAATGCTATGACTATTTGATTATCTAGCCAGACTTGTAGAAGTTTCCTTGTATCATCAATAAATCTGTTATAATTTTCTTACTTGAATGTTGATAGAGTAACACTTTTAATTTCTTTCAAGAGTTTCCTGTTATATTCATAACTTGCTGGTTTGCATAGAGGATGTCTGTCTCAGCCTACCTTAGCTTTCAACATGCCGTCCATGTAATGCCTAGCAACTGCTAACTTTTGATTTAACATAAGATATGTGTAACTTTTCTTTTAATGTCAAAATTTAGAGGCTTTTTGAGGAATGTTATCTTTCCTGTTTCTATGATATTATTGTGTCTCAAGAATTAAGGTGGCCCAAAGGGCAGTAAATGGATGAAGGATCACTGAGTTGATGAGCAGTCTAATCACATACATTTATCATCAAAGTTTGCTATCTTAGGTATGTAGTGGCTGTGATGCTTCTAGACAATTAGCATTGTAATTACAAAGATCACTTATCATGTAACAAATACAATAAGAATGAACCAGTTTAAACAATCACAAAAAGTATCTACATAGGACACAATGATTGAAAGCAAGCCTATAACATTAGACAAAATAATACTTTAATAAATTTACTCAGCCAGGGTTTGCTACCAAGCTCCAAATTTTAAGATATGAAATAGCTGTTACATTAGAATAAAGCAAGGTACAATAAAGGTAAATATATTTGCATACTTTTGGAATACTTGAATGTAAATAATTTAAGTTCATTATCAGTTGACTTGGGATTAATCAAACTATCCTTAATAAGATTGATGAATTTATTAGAATTTATGAAATAGAAATTATCCTGATGGATTTTAATGAGGTGAGTTAGAGTGTTTTCTCTAAGAGGAACATGTACAAAAACTATGATTATGTCTCAGAATTTAAGATCATCCGCCAAAGCAAGTCAACCAAACCGAAATCTAAGTCTCACATTGGGCAGCATTGAATTTCCCCAACAATCATGTGCATTTTGGAAATGACAATAAGCTCTATTAGGAATATAGACCATTTAACACCTGGATTGGCAACTTGTGTGACTCTTAGATGAGGATGTAGCTAGACTTTGACTGACAGTCTCTGAGGTAATGTATTGTTTAAAGTGTCTATATTTGTAGAACATTAATATCCATATATAACATAAAAGATCCCCCAAATTATCTAAAGTTACTGGATCAGTAGATAAAGTTTCTGAGTTGTAAATAAGAAATATTTAAACAATAATTTTTATAATATATTATATTGTAAATAATGACTATTGTATTTTTCCTTAATCCTTTTTATACCACTAAGACAAAACTTCTCTATGTAATGTTTTTTCCCTCATAGACACAAGTTACATATTCTTCAAAATCAGTCACCACAAAAACAGATTAAAAATATTACATAAAGAAAAATTATATGATTTTTAGTTTTATATTTTTCTTGAACCCACACCTAATGAGCATTTTCCATCTATCTTTCTTTCCACAAATTCATCATAACCCCAAAACAATAATTTTTTTATCGTTGATTAACAAAGTTTAAGCAAACCAAGTCTATTTCATCAGTTTCCCCCAAGTACAGTTTGTGCTTACCAAGAAACAAATTATCTATCTTACATCTTATTTTTTCAAACCTTATTAGCTAAACTGGCTAATTATATATTCTGTATTCTTATATTCATAATAGAATCATTTACTTTTTGTTTATAACCCTGTTTTTTCATGGAAAAAACACTGAAACTTGTGACCACATCCTTAGTTGACAAGATAAAAGAACTCAGATCTAATCTAGAATGAATGTTTTCTTTAATTAACCTATCTCAAACCTATTTTCCTTTCCCCAATTACAACTATGTGCTTGTAATGCACGCAAACTCATTGTGCTCCTATTTTAGCCTATAAATCTCTCACGACTCTAGAAAATCGGGGGAACATTCAACTCTTCCTGGTAAAACAGCCTAAACTGTATTCTGAAATTTCCTTATCAAGTTCCCTAATTTCCTAAAATTATTGAAATAAAATCTGGAATATTGTAATATAATTAATTCATTTAAACAGCATTATTCTATTAATGTTCATTCTCATATTGATGTGCAGGAAAATTGCCCAATAGAGTGTGCTGTCTCCCATGAAGCAATCACACCAGACTATAGGCTATGAGGGTCTCCCCAGGACCATTCAAACCATGCTAGATCCAGGAGGAATATAGCAATGACAAATGGGAGAAGGTGCAGCAGCTGCAAGAAGCAATCCAGAGATAAAAGCTCCAGTACTGTATCTCTCAGAGGTACATCCATTGCAGTTGTGCAAAATGGTAAGCCAGCACCAGGAAGCTCATTGGCTCACTGTCTTTCCACTTGCATGACATTAGCAAAAGATATTATTAATTATATACTAACATGGTCTCCATGTCCCCTTGCTGATAATGACTTAATGAAGTTTTGATAAGCAAGTGAATGATACTTTGACTTTTATACATAAATATATCCAATCAAATAACAAATAACAGTTCAGAATAAGTCACAGAAGAAAACTCAAAGTGAGCTGAGGTAGGATTGAGAGAATGAACAATGAAATAAATAAGTGTTAATACGGATAACATTTAGTTGAAGGAAGGGGAAACTGGAAGATTTAGGCACATAGAAGTTTCACATTTGCAAAACCTCTGAGGTGAAATTATAGAGGAATTCAAATAGGTTATCTGTAATCTATACATAGTAGTCTATGATAACTCCCCCTTTGATATCTTCCTTCCTACTTCCTTCCTCCTCTTTCTTTCTCTTCACTCCCCTCCCTCCATCAATTCTGCATATTCCTCTTTTCCTCCTTCTCTTCTCTTTTCCACTCATCTTCATTCACAAATCTCCCAATTTTTCATTTCAGAAAATTTTCCTACACTTCTCATGGTACTGTGTTCAAATCACTAATGGAGTTGCAATTGCTGAAGAAAACAGTTGTGCCCAGGACAATCTCATAGTTTCTCACATTCTATTTATTGTAAGGAATGGAGAAACAAGCAATAAGTTCTTGGTGTTACTAGGATATGAAGAATTACTGAAAAGGATAAAGGACTAAAGAGTCTGGAGTTGGAACAATAGCACTACAGGAGTAATTGCAGGATTAGGAGTAGGGGTAAGGTCTGAAATTAACAATGCAAATGTCAGAATCATGTCACTTTACTCAGTCCTCAAAAAGGGGTACTGAAGAGGCAATCACCAAAGGAGATCTACAAGCTAAAAATAGCTTAGGAGAAGGTAGCTTTAATACTTTGCTGTACTATAGATTTCTGACAACATAGTCTTGGTTCTGTAGAGTGAAAAATTACAAAGGCCATTTTATGAAATATGTGTAGATTTCTTTGCCCTTAGACCTGGACAGAAAAATGCAGGTCCCAGAACACGGAACTGAAAATAAGATTTTGAGCCCCCCAGGACACTTGCTGGATGAATTACATTCCTCAAGCCTCAGGCAGTAGACCCACCTATGGATGGGAGAGGCCCAAGGCAGGAAGACACATTCCTGATCACAGATAAAGATGCTGCCACTTCTAGGAAGAAGTGAAGATAGTTAATCTGAAATAGTTGGTAAATGACAGGGTGGATTTCTCTGGAATGTTTCACTATTCTTATGTTATGTATCCTTGACAACCCCTCACCCCTCTTCCCACTCCCCTGGTTTGTGGTTTTTCCCTTTAAAACCCTCCACGGACTGGATGTTGGGGTCGAACTCTACTCCTGCGCGAGTGTGTAGTGAGACCGCTAGCTGCCAGGTTTCTTCCCTAATAAACCTCTGCTGATTGCATCCAGGTATGGTTTCTTGTGATCTTTGGGTGGTCATGATTTCCTGAGACTTGAGGAAGGGTCTCCCGAGTATGGGGGTCTTCAGTTCCACATATATTTTTGTCAAATTATTTAGATTTTTGCATTTATGAAGGACTGGAAATTTATATTTAATGGTTTGTTATTTTAGCGGCTGCACCATTTAACTGTGATTCTAACAAGGATGGAAATAGAAAACAACTTTTTCATGTTTCCCTGATGTTAACAGAATGCTGGGTCACAACAGCTAAAGGTAATATATAGGTGACTGCTTAGTGATAAAAAAAAAAAGCGAAGAAACACATGTATTAGTGTGAGAACAAAATTTGAAAGCAGCATTGTAACAATAACAAAAATTCATGGTCAGCAAAGACCACCAACAATTTGTTAAATATAGTCATAATAAAAATATTAAGCCCCTGCAGGGGCAGGGTGACAAAAAATAAAGGCATACAAGGGCATGCCCAGACAAGTCCAAACTAGCCCAAGTGAGTAATGGGATATCTGGTGTTTACTTTTCTCTCCCTCCCTTTTCTGGGAGGTCCGAGTTTCTGCAAGTTCTGCCAGTTCTGCAAGTTGCTGATGTTTGAAATATCCAATCATATGTAACCTCGCCAAATTTTCCCGCTCTCCCCAACCCCTACCGATAAATATCCCAAGTTCCCTGGGTCCAGGCGCACGGAACCTCTATCTCCTGTGTGAGATATGTTCCAGCCCGAGGGCCCTCGTCATTAAACCTCCTCTGCAATTGCATCAAGAAGGTCTCTCGTGTGTCCTTGGGGCGTGCAGGTCCGGACTTGAGTGAGGGTCCCCTTGCATGGGGGTCTTACAGAGGGCCCCCTTGCGGGGGGTCTTACATTAGCAGACTAAGGAGAATTGAGTGATCACTCAAAAAAGCTTTTAAAGAAAAAAAGTCTTCTTCATCTAATGGGCTTGTATATGAACAAAGGATTTTAGGGATTTTTGAAAAATGTTTCCTACTGATTTTAGTGATATATAGGAAGGAGATGAAATGGCCAGTAGAGTGACACAAAATGTGTTAACAGTGACATTTTATGACAGGGAAGGAAGGCCATCCAACTGTAGCCTCTGACATTATTCAATATCGATTTAGAAAATGTTTATTAAAGTTCTGCTACACAGCTTAACAGGAGTATCGTAGGTCAGGATTTACTAAGCCCAGTGATATAGCACAAAAATATAGAAAATTACAGACTTTTGTAGATTTTGTAGAATTTCAGGGGTATAATAAGGATGTAAAGTAATTTTAGAATTTTATTTCTGATTTTGCAGGAAGTATGTGCTTTTGGTCAAATAAACCATTTTTCTTTTAATGATGATGCATAGACAGACAGACAGACAGACAGACAAAGGGGGGTGGGTATTTAAAAAGCAAAAGATTTGAAGATTGGCTGCCAGCACAAACACTAACTATTGAATTTAAGGGCACACTCCATAAGCAAAGATGTATCACTGTGTATAATGAATCCACTGAAGATGAAAAAGACAGAAGATCAGCTGAGAATTTCAGAGAGATGTGAAGGGCTCAGATAAATATATGTACATGTCAGGGAATCTGCATAGAGTGTTAGAAACTATGTATTGATGTGAAAAATAAAATTCAAGAATGATGACAAAGTGTGAATAAACAATTTTGCACTTTTTTGGCAAAGATAAGATTATGGAGTGAAAAACAAGTACCAAAAAATAAAGATGTAAAGGCTGACTGTGAAATTGTCATCAGGTAACTGGGTACTTGAAGATTTTAATCTAATTTTCTTTATAAATTTCACTTTGCATTGGGTGAAAAGAATTTCCACAAAAGAATTGATATTATAATTGATAAATAATTCATTGTTCATAGAAAAGGAGAGATTACTAACTTAATTTCTTTTTCTTTCTTTCTTTTCTCTTTCTTTTTTCTTTTTCATCTTTCTTCTTCCTAACTTTAATCAGTCTCCTTTTAACCCACCTTTAATTGGTCCTAATCTCTGAACCTGTTTTCCATCAGACTGGCCAGAGCTTTAGGAATTTGCTTTATCAGGTTAGTTGAAAGCTCATTTAGCCTTCAAATCTTGTTCCCTGTCATAAGTCTCCTGAGAACAGGCCTGGTTGATTTTACCTCTTGTACCACTGGTTTCTCTTCTAAGTAACTTTCCTCCCACTAACGTATTTATTCTGTGTGCTATCTTTGAATCTCCACTTCCTGTTACAAAGAAGATCTGTCTCTCTCCCCTGTTGGAGCAGTCTTGGTTATCTTATGCTTGACATTTAATACCATGTTCTTTACACCATTGACAAGTGCAGGAATAATTTTTCTTTAACATTCTATAAGACTGTTTAACGATAAAGCTGAGTTTTCATTTACATGCAGACACATTATCCAGTGAGTTGGTCAACTCACAGAGAATGTTAAAGGTCCACTGTCTTTATGGAGAAAGTGTAGGGAAGGGAGGATTTTACTGGATGGAGATTTTCTATTATAAAAGGGATGACCTATGAAAAGGACATTTCAGATTGGAGGATAAAGGTCAAAAGCCTGGGAGGGATAACCTAGAAGTAATATTAGACAAATGTCAGCATTCAGTTGAAATAAATGAAGTCAGGATGAAGCCAATGAATGAAGATGCAAAAACAGAAGAACTTCGACATTTCAGGGATGTCAGGGAATGATTGCTTTGAAAACTCCTTGTTGAACCAGAAATGAAGATCTGAACTCAGCAGCATTAATCTCACAGAGAATACAGCAGGATCATAAATATGTTAGAGACAAGGATGTAATCTCCATAGTCTGATTCTGCATCTTTGTCTGAATATATCATGTATCATAGGGTATATTAGTACCTTCTAAATTTAAAAAATTTACTGTTTTTTAAAAAATAGTAAAAGACTTAAGACTTTCCCTCAACTAATTATGTTTTAACTTGCCCTTTGAAACTGATAGCTCTACAGTGCATCTTAAATATCTTGTCTTGCTTAATGTCTTCTTTTTGCTTATAGAAATGAAACCATTTAACTCAAGTATCTATTCTGCATGCATTGTAATTTTGATCAATTTTATAATATGGATTACAAGACATCATCCTTCTAGAACCCTTATATAGGGTGTTTCATAATCTTAAAGATGTTAAAGTGTAATAGGATATTTTAATTCTATTATCTTTTATTTGTAATGTTAGCTATAAATGCATAGATACTTTAATAAATTGTTTGATTATGAATTAATAAAAATAATCTTAAATTGGAAAATACATGAAATAAGTCTTCAGAACAGACTTTAAATGCTGAGGCATTGTATTTGGGGACCTCCCTTTTCATTCTTCTACCCACCTTTTGTCCCTACATGGTCCCTACATACCTGGTCACACATTTGGTCACCCATTCTACACAGTATAGTTCTTAGTAATTTTTTGTAGACCATCTCCTTTCCAATCTTTGGTATTGTAACTGTCATTTTCAGTATAGAACGCATAAGTACCATTATCCAGAGCTACCTGTGAATTTGGTGCAAACTGAGCTTTTCCTATCAAATATTAAGCATGTTGATTCTTGTTTTTAATGAGAGTGACAATGTCAACTTTATCTGTTAATGTAATGACACTTTAACATTGAGAAAGTTTGCTTTTTTTGAAAGATAAAAGATAGAGATAAAAAGGTAGATAAATAGATAGACAGATAGACAGATAGATAGATAGATAGATAGATAGATAGATAGATAGATAGACAGACACTCATGTAGAAGCTAGAGAAGGGCAGTACCAGAAAATATGGTACAATTGAGCAGCTAGTGTTGTATTTTGTAAAATGTCAGCACCTGGAGAAGTAGCCTACCTGACTTTCTTCATTTCTTTTCCCCTTTCTTCCTCTCTTTCCTTCCTTTCTTTTTTCCTCATTGTTTATTTTTTTTTACTTTGCATCATGATTTATTTACTCACTTTACAACCCAATTGAAGCCCCCACACTGCTCAATCCTCTTTTACATGGCCTTTTCCCATCTTTCCTTCTGAGAAGGGAATTCCTTTCTGGGTACCAACCTATCCTAACAACTCTAGTCACTGCAGAATGTGGTCTATCCTCTCCAACTGAGGCCAGACAGCCCAGTTAGGGGACCAGGATCCATGGGCTGGTAACAGAGTTAGGGTAGGCTCCTGCTCTAGTTGTTGGGAGACCCACATTAAGACAAAACAGAACATCTGCTATATATGTACAGGGGCCTAGGTCTAGCCATTGTATACTATTTGGATGGTGGTTCAGTCTGGTAGCCACCAAGGGTCCAGATCAGCTGATTCTGTTGGACTTCTGGGTTCCCTGTCCCCTTCGGGTTCCTTAATTCTTCCCTCAACTCTTCCATAAGACTCTCAAGCTCTGTCTGATATTTGGCTATGGATCTCTTCATGTTTTTTGGTCAGCTTCTGAGTGGAGTTTGTGAAACAACAACTATGCTGTGTTCCTGTCTGTGAGCTTAACAGAGCATCATTAATAGTCCCAGGGATTCGTTCTTGCTCATAGTATGGATCTCAAGTTGGGCCAGTCATTGGTTGGCCTTTCCTTCGGTCTCTGCAACATCTTTGTCTCTGAATGTCCTGTAGGTAGAACAAATTTGGGGTCAAAGGTTTTTTTTTTTGGGGGGGGGGGTTGGCCTTCTTATCCCTCCACTGTGAATCCTGCCTCAGGATGTGAGGTAGCACTTCAGGTTCCATATCCCTCACTGCTAGGAGTCTCAGATAGAGTCACCTTTATAGACTTCCTGATCCTTAGTCATCAGGAAAATGCAAATCAAAAGAACTCTGAGATTTTTACTTTACACCTATCAGAATGGCTAAGATAGAAAATTCAAGTTGCCACATGTGCTAGTGAGGATGTGGAGGCAGGCAAGTACTCCTCCTTTGCTGATGGAAGTGCAAACTTGTACAATCACACTAGCAATCAGTATCATAGTTTCTAAAAAAAATTGGGACTAGTTTTACCTTAAAACCCAGCTATATCACTCCTGGGTGTGTGTGTGTGTGTGTGTGTGTGTGTGTGTGTGTGTGTGTATGATGCTCCACGATAACATAAGTATACTTCCTCTACTATGTTCATAGCAGCTTTATTCATAATAGCCAGAAGCTGGACACAACACAAATACCCCTCAACTGAAGAATAGATAAAGAAAATATGGTTTACTGTCGCCTCCCAAACCGACCAGCAGACAGAAGACAACGGACATGGGATCTTCTTCCCAACACGGTTTATTCAGGAACCTTGAAGTACTGCAAAAAGCCCTCAAGCTCTAGCTCGCAGCCCTTAAATCTCTGTGTCCTCACCAATCAGAATCGGCCATGCTGTCATTCCCAATTGGTGCTGAGCACATATGTTACATGGCCCGATCTTATGTAACGATGAACAAGCAAAATGCATGCGCAGTAAAGCTTAGCCTACGTGCCACCCAGGCTTCCTGAAATGGTGAGCCAACAAGCCAGGGGTGTCTGGCACCCAGCCAGGTGCCATCTTGAGTTCTGCTCCCCTCAGTTTATTTATATAGTGGAATACTATACAAGTATATACATTTACAGGCAAATGGGTGGAACAAGAAAATATCATCCTGAGTGAGGTAACCCAGACCCAAAAGTAAATGAATGATATATACTTAGTTATAAGTAGATATAAGCCATAAAGTACAGGATACTCATGTTAAAATCTACAGACTCAAAGAAAATAACAAGGAGTTCTCAGTGGAGGATGCTTGAATCTCATTCAGAGAGTGAAATAAAATAGTCTTCTGAGGTGGATAGAGGGAGTGAACTGGGTAGAAAAAGGGGTGGAATGGGGAGGGAAACAAGGGACTAGAGAGAACCAAATGTAGGGAGAACTCAGGAGAGGGGGCCAAAAGAGTGAAAGAAAATCAGCAGGGGTAGGAGGGCATCTTTATGAAATACCAGAGACCTGGGATGTGGAAGGCTCACTTCCTCTCATAATCTATATTAAAGTACTATGAACCCCATCAATCTTTCTTTAGGGATTTTAGCCCTAGAGAAAATACAGAATAATGAATACCATTTTACTGTATGGACTACTGGTTTCCTGCAATGACAAGTTTATATAGTTCAAATAATCCTATATGAATAAGAATTGTACTCTGTTAGATTGCTGGGTACATATTAGCAAGCTTTGATGAACACTAAGGATAATCCCCTCTTTCTTATTTCCCCAGTAACATTAAAAATAGAAAACTGTGATTATCTTCTTAAACTTTAAACTGTAGCATAAAAAGATTGAATGTCAGAATGTTGCTGAATTTACTTAACATAAAGCTACATTCTTTTGGCCATGGGAATGGAATCTGAGCTCTACTTTTGCCACAGACTTCATGGATTGAAGGCAAGGTGGTATTATAATCTGCTCTACCTTGAAAATATTACTTACTCTTTCTCTTCTCTCAGAAGTTGACTCAACTACACCTGTCAGTCACCTAGAAAAACTATTCCACAAGAAGATCCCTAGAAAACGTCAATAAATCTATTAAAACATAATTTTACAATATAAGTCTGGGCAATGGTCCCTCCAGTCATTGTCCATTTTTTCCCCTTGGAAATGCTTTACTTTAATATTTTGGGTTTTTTTTTTTATAACCAAGATCTGTAATAAAATTTATAATATATACATCATGTTTCTTTTCAAATTCATTTGATGGAGACCTTTGTAATTTTATGTAGTTGAAGTAAGGCCCCATGGATGGTTTTACAATTTCTATTTTTTATTGGAGATATTAATATAATTCCATAATTTTCCATTCTCTTTCCTCATTCAAAAACCTGTTGTATAGTCTTTCTTGCTATTTTTAAAATTACGACCACTTTTATATTATTTGTCATGTCTGGCTTGGCCATAGTAGGGATGGCATAACATGGTTCCTTCCCCCTGAACAGCAGGTAAGCCTCCATGAATGTTGATAGTTGCTGTGGGTGTAAGGCTTACTTGTATAATAATATACATATTTTCATGTTGCTCTTTCCAGAAATGTCCTCTGCCAAGGTTAATGACTCCAAGATAATATGAGACAGTGTGAGTCTGGGAGATAAGTGTATGGCTAATGTCTCAGCAAAATGGTAACTGTTACGACTTTTATAATAGACCTTAAGGCTGTGGGAAAGAAGTCTGAAAACATGATTTGAAAAATATATTTTCAACTATATAAAATAAGGGTTGAATTGAACAAGGAGCTTCAAATATCTGAAAGAACTGAAGCAGCTTTACTAGGAGCCAGCTTGTCAGAAAGATACTAAGGAGGGAGATAAAGAGCTTTAGAGAGTGGTGATTGCAGAATGAAATACCACGCAGCTAAGTTTCTTGTTTGTGTTTACAAATGCAGGCAGATTTCCAAGTTCAAGATCAGCCAGGGACAGAGGAAGTTTAAGTCCAGGCCTAGGAGTGGTAGAAATGGTAATTTCAGGGCAGAGTCCCAACAATCTAGCTTATTGTCTGTGCTTAACAAAGGCTATCAGATCTGTGAATTCAGCCTAGTAACAATGGATAGATATACAATACACTCCCCATTCTTAAACTCAGGGTCATTGCAGAAGAGGGAGCAGAAAGACTATGAATCAGAAGAACAAAGAGTTCTTAAAGGAATGTCAAAGCTCATAAAGTGTCACTAATATCACTGAACAAGGACAACAGTAGACATGCCAACACATATAAGGAAAGGCCCAGGAAACTTCAACCTTGTATAAGGAATTTTAGGCTGCTAAGGGTTATTGACACTATGCTCTAATGTAACTTACTTTATGAAACAATGGTTTTCAGTGTGTCTTTCCCTAGGAGATTACATTTTCCAGGGAGATTAGGACTCCTTAGTGAGGAAGGAGGATGGCTGCATCACCTGGATGTATCCACAAACCACCTTCTGTCAGGCACTTTTAGTGAAGACCCCCATACTCGGGAGACCCTTCCTCAAGCCTCCTGAATTGCGACCACCCAAAAATCACAAGAAACCATACCTGGATGCAATTAGCAGAGGTTTATTAGGGGAGGAGCCGGTGGTCAAAAACGACAAGCTCTTTAGCTCCAAGAGCAGGGTTTTTGGCCCAGAGTGGCGGGTTAAAGGGTCTTTTATAGCATGGGGTAGGGAGAGGAAGGCATTTTCGCGCGCTTACACATGAATGGTTGCATTTTCACGCAGTTACACATGATTGGTTGTTTTACAAATTTTGAACATAGCACTGGGAAGACCAAGGGAGGGGTAACCAAGAACAGTGGAACATTTCAGAGAATCTAGCCCAAATGATCTAGAGTCATGTGAGATCACTCTGCACACTCATTCTTCTCAAAAATGTGGTTTTCACCATGCTATTGTGTCCTATCCTGCCATTTCAGATTACTATCTTTACTTTTTCTGGCTATAGGGCTATGGCCCCACCTAGGTGGTAGCATCTTTATCTGTAGTCAGGAATGCCTTCCTGCTTTGGGTGAGGCTTGGGGAATGTAATCCAGCAAGTGTCCTTCACCTGGAATGTGAAGGCCTGAAATCTTATTTTCAGTTCCATGTTCTGTAAGATGAAAAATCTACACATATTTCATAAAATGGCCTTTATAATTTTTCACTTTACATTAGGAGATCAATTATCAGGAGTAGAAACCTTATTGTGTGCTTTGATGGGAACATCGATGTATTAAAATCATATAATCAAAACAAGGTCTAAGAATTTATTGTCCATGCCAGATCACACAAAGTTATCCATCACTAGGATCAGGTAAAGTGATGAATACATAATATTACAATGATACATCCTAATATCAAACTGTCCTCCCATTCCTGCTGTGTATTTCTCAACAACTGAATGAGGAGTCCTGGACTGTTGTTAAAGAATGAGCTGAGCTAGGTCCTTCCTTACTCATCCACCTTTGTCATGTCAGGTATGGACCACAATCCACCACTTTACTCTCTACTTAAGCATTTTACTTGATACTGGACTCTCACATTTCATCCTCAAACCTTGATTCTAGATTCTCCAGCATCAATCCCCTCTGAACACTTGTGTGGTTTGTAATCTTATCAATATAAGCTCTTTTCTATGACTATTTATGAAACCCTTTAAATGTTCTTACAGATTCTTTAAATTGTGTTCATTCTATAAACAAAGTGTTATAAATATATTTACTATGCTCTGCAATACAAAAGTTAAAATTATTCAATAATACCTGATTAAAGAAATCTGTTTATCATTGGTATTATCTGGCAAATTACTGCCATCAAAACTGTTAACATTTATTAGTATTCAACAAAAATATACACAGAGAAAAGGCAAAGGTATGTTTATGGCATAGTATACTCATGGCTTGGTGGAAAAACTGCCTAGTCATATATATGTAAGTCATGGTAGAATTTTCAATATCAATATCCCTCTTAAGACAAAAGCTATGATTTTTATCTCATGTTATTCCAAAGATTTGATAAACTATGGCTTCCAGAGAGTAGAATTTAAGTAATTATTTAGGACTATAGTCTAAGCACGAGACAAACATTTTGTCTCATGAATTTTCTTTTTTTTTTTTTTTTTTTTGGCTTTTCGAGACAGGGTTTCTCTGTGTAGCCCTGGCTGTCCTGGAACTCACTCTGTAGACCAGGCTGGCCTGGAACTCAGAAATCCGCCTGACTCTGCCTCCCAAGTACTGGGATTAAAGGCGTGCGCCACCACCGCCCGGCCTCATGAATTTTCAATGGTTTGAGTTATGATTTTTTCCTCTTTAAGGTGGTAAAGTTATATATTAAAAATTGCTAATTTTGAAATATTAACTTTCTGCTATCCAATGCTCTAAACTGCTTCTGTTACAGTTATGAAGTCATGGCAGTACACTGTAGAAAAAGTCAGCCACATGCTGTAGAAGACAAACATTGAAGTATAGAGATCACTGTGTACCCAAACTTAAATTTTTAGTATGTCTAGTATATATGAAAGGTGTGTCTTTTTCTCGATTTGCCTTTCTTGAGCTCTATGAGCCAGAGGCCACTCAAGAAACTGCTCAGTGACATCTTGAATACTGAAGTCTCATCCATAATTCACCCTTCTCATGTGACTCTCTTGCCTTCCTTTCCTGCTGGATGGTGGCTCTGCCATTGTTGGCCCAGGCATAATCCCTTCCTTTTCACAATGAAGCACTTGTAGTAAGTTTCTTTTCTCACTACAGTTAAAGAAAAGCTTCACAGGGTAATGTGTGATTGGAATTTCAACAGCTGTTTCCAAGGAATTGAAAGAAATTTCAGAGGAAAGGCATCAAAGGAATACATGAATAATTCTGAAATGGTATTAGGCAAATGGTGATTAGCATAGGTACCCTGCAGCCAATAATGTATACAGAAGAGTGGGAGAATAGAAGTATGCTTTAGTTTGCAAAGTTTTAGCTTCATTGATCTTAATTTTATAATTGTAAAATACAAAAAAGAAATATGCAGCATAAGAGGCTTTTTTAAATGAAAATTGGATGATATTTGAAAGACTTTTGTGCTTCTCAACATGTATGATTTTAACATATTTTCACACACTTTAATGTAACCTTTTCAATGCTCAGCAGAGTGAAAATTTTTATACATATGTTTTACATGACTGAAATAATCTCCATAGTACGTACAAACTTACCATCCCTAAGTATTAATTCTGATTCATTTTTACATCCCAGGTGTTTCTGAATATTCTGTGTAGATTATGTTAATTTCTCTATACATAGAGGTGCAACCTGATTCCCTATGTGAATTTGAATGGCAAAACTCTAAACTCTGGGAGGAATTTGGAAAAGAACAACAACAAACAAATAAACAAACCCCCCCAAAAAACAAAAACAAAAAAACCCAATGTTTTTCTGTAAAATTTTATAAGGAATAAATTTGCCAATAATCAATTTATGAACAGTAATAGCTTAATGATTATTTTGACTGTTCAAAACAATGAATGCTTGGGTAGTGATGTAATTCTAATGATTTCCTCTTTTTCTTATATTCAGCTATATTATGTTAACCTAAAAATTCCTTCCCTGAGTCAGAGAAGAAACTTGTTCCTTGAGGTTATTGTTAACAGACAGAATAGGGAATCAGCATGGTTCTCAGCATGTGTCCTTTTCTTCATTATAATGTTGAAAGTTCAAGAGTAGAAAAGTTATATTCTAAACAATTATATTTCCCGTATTTTTCTTTTGAAGAGCTATATAAAAAAGGAGTCAAGAACACCGTATTCATTGTGTAAACTGTCTTCATTAGCAGTGCTAACCTCGTAGTTTGAATGACCACTACCACATCTGCAAGGTTTAATTTTGTCAGTTAGAAAACAGGAGGAACTTTTAAGGCACAAGTGTGATCTTGATTGAAACAAGATAGGAAGAATCAGGAACTAAATCAAGAATCAGAGTGATTCTTTGTTGTTGGATTTTGTCCTGTAGGTAGGTAATCTTACTAGTATATGTTCTCTCATCAGGCTTTAGATGAGAATCTTAGTTCGTTATAGGCTGTCCCTGTTTCTTCTATACTACATTTACTCGGAGACAACACTCAAGGGCTGGATCAGAAGAAACTGTTGTGGAGGAGCTTTCTGCTTGACAGCAATGCCTCAAGGCTGTGAACAGCTTGAGCCAAAACCACTGAAGCACTTGTGCCAGCAATAGTCATCATTCTAACACTTGAAGCTATTGTAAAAGAATTCAAGATAAGGACATGATTCTGCAGTCTTTTTATTATGCTCATTTCCTGAGTGCCAGTTATTTAAGTTGTTTTATGTTTGATTAGTTTGGAATTGCATGCCTTTTATATGTGTTGGTCAATTTATCTGCAGGAAACTGATGTTTCCCCAAGGTCATAGTAAATATATGCTGTTTTGTTTGTAAGTATGTATTGCTGAGAGCAAAATGTGAACATCAGTCAGAGATCACCCCATCAGGGTTTATTCCAGAAGTCTGCATCGTTGTGCTAGCTGCACTAATAGCAATAACAATATGTTATTTTCTTATATAACCACAATAAAACGCTACTTAGTACAACATTATACAACCCTACTTGGTTTATAGAGTCTTCTGTAATATCCCCAATAGCATTGTATGTTTCAAGCTGAAGTTCTGGTCTATTGCAAATATTAATAGAAAGTAATTACACACAACTATGTCTGATAGACCATTACTTTCAATTTCCTATGAGTCACTTAATCCAAGTAGAATGGGTCTTTCTTGATCATTTAATTATTGGGCATAATTACTTGAAAGTCTGTAAGAAGATGTCTGGTGTTCATTTAAATAGGTCATAAATTAAAGACTACAGAAAACAGAATAGACAAAAAGATTCCATTATAATGGACACATTCTAAAAATTGTTTTAAAAATCACATGAAAAGAAGAAATATGAATTGTTTGATTTGGAGTAATACCTCAAATATCCAACACATAGTAGAAATTCAAGAAGTATCTGTTGAATAACTATAAAATGCTGAATTTCACCAAAACTTAAACTTACATGTTATATAATTCAGATTCTTGAACGTGAAACAAGGATGGAAATATAGATGTAGGGTTTCCCACTCCCCCTTTGGTTTTACTTTTGATTTAACACTAAAAGGCAAACTAAGTTGTGTACCAAACAGGACAGTTTCTGGAATATCTTTCATAGTGGTGTTTTGTGTTCAAAGAGTTCATAAGAATGAGAGAAGCTACTCATGCTGTCATATGATCAGTAAGAGAAAGCAGAGTACATACTGTATGTTTATTTCTGACATAGAAAAAATTCTCAAAATTATGAAGTCATCTCTCACATCAGGAAAGTTGTAATTCAGTGAGAGAAGAGGGAACAGCAGGCATGAGTGACCATAAAACTTTATGAAACAGCATGCTCCAAGCTTTTAAAAAAATATAAGTAAGTCCCAGAAGCTAGGAAAGCAAGAGTCTCCCAGGATCCCATGAGGATGAGATTAGCTGAAATACCCCACAAAGGGGAGGGAGAATCTGTCAAGACCATATCCAGAGGTTAGGCATACCCCCCGCCCCTGTCCCCGTTGAGGGATGGGGCCACCCAGCTATCTCCAAAATTTTACCCCAGAATTGCTCCTGTCTAAAGGAAATACAGAGACAAAGAGTAGAGCAGAGATTGGAGGAAAGGCCTTCCAGAGATTGCCCGATGTGGGGATCCGTCCCACATGCAGACACCAAACCCAGACACTATTGCAAATGCTAAGAAGCACTTGCTGATAGGAGCCTGATGCAGCTGTCTCCTAAGAGGCTCTGCCAGATTCTGACCAATACAGATGCAGATGCTCAAAGCCAACCATTGGACTGAGCATAGTGACCACAATGGAGGAGTTAGGGGAAGGACTGAAGGAGCTGTAGAGCCCTTATCCGAATCAATGGAAGGGGAGGTCCTTTGTCCTGTGAAGGCTTGATGCCCCAGTGTAGAGGAATGCTAGGGTGGTGAGGTGGAAGTGGGTGGGTAGGTAGGGAAGCACCCTTATAGAAACAGGGTAAGGAGGGATGGGAAAGGGGATTTTCAGAGGGGAAGCCAGGAAAGGGAATAACATTTGAAATGTAAATAAATAAAATATTCAATTAAAAAATAAACATTATTATTTTAAAGCCTTGCAGATAAAATAAACACTATACGTCACTTTGACTATACATGCAGTCTAAAATTTAAATACACTTCTGTACAGTTAGAATAGCAGTTGTGAAGCTGTAGAGCTTCACGTTTATGATTTCTCCTTTCTTAAAATACTGAGCACTTTAATGAATTAAAACACCCAAGTAAGAATACCTCACCATATATTTTTCTTCTTATTCAAGTAGATTATCAAGAACTGTCATAAACAGAGATGGTAAGCTGGATGCCCCTACACAAGATTCAGAACTATAGTGCTTTATTAGTTTGATTTTCATGAAAGAGTATATCAACTTCAGAATATTGAAGAAATTAGATTAAATATATTTAAATAACATTGATCAGAAAATAATTTGAGAAATCTTGGCATTATTCTACCCCTCTTCTTTCTTGGGAGATGCTTAGTGATAATCCACATTCCAAATACAGACACCTTAGAACCAAAAGAGCATGTTTTTACGTCAATGAAAGAAGATATATTTGCTACACTGGTATTGACCCACAGAAAGTGTCCCTGCACTGAGACATTTCATTTTAAGATTCTAATACAGAAGCTTCCCAAACACTTGGAATGAAGCAGACCTATAGCCAATATTAATCAAGGGTTTTTGCATTTTGTGACATTTATTGTTGTACTAGATTTAGTTTTATGTCAGTTCTATGAAAAAAAAATATGTGGGGTAGAAAATAATGTTTTTTAAACTGGCTTTTCTGTGTAGTTTGATGTTAATGTTCCAAGTGCTTTTTGATGGAAGCCAGAAGAGCAATTATTTAATTTGATCATATAAGCTTCTTTGTCAAAGCCAGACAACTGTAACCAGTGTTATCACTTCGTTGGTCAGCTATTCAGCCCATTATACTTACTTACTCTGCTAATTACAGAAAACTTTACTGAAATAGAACTATCTGTAAAAAGCCAAACCTGTTTGGTCTTTGGTTAACCTATCACCTTCTCTTATTGAATTCGATACTTACATTTACTTTTCCACACTTACCTTGCCTTGTTTCCATTAAGAAGTTTTTGTATTTTTTGATGGAGAAAGAAAAACTGAGAGAGGTGTGCAGCAGTTCAGTTCATTGCTGTTTCACATCTCAAAGGACTCAGAAAGCTAACTTCTTATAGGCTACTTCAAGAAGGCAGAAACTTGAGACAAACACAGATACTTACATCCAACCATTGGACTGGAGTCTGGGACCCCTGTGGTTATATTTAAAGAAAGGCTAGAAGAAATGGAGAAGGAGGAGGAGGAGGAGGAGGAGGAGGAGGAGGAGGAGGAGGAGGAGGAGGAGGAGGAGGAGGAGGAGGAAGAGGAAGAGGGGGAGGGGAAGGAGGAGGAGGAGGAGGAAGAGGAGGAGGAGGAGGAGGAGGAGGAGGAGGAGGGCAACCCCAAAGGAAGACCAGCACTGTCAACTAACCTGGACCTCTGAGATCTCTCAGACACTTAGCCACCAATCAGGCAGCATACACTAGCTGGTATATTGTCTCCAAAGCATGAAGCATATACAGCAGAGGACTGCCTGATCTGGTCTCAGTGGGAGAAGAAGAGCCTAACCCTTGAGAGACTTGATGCCCCAGAGAGTTGGGAGGACTGGTGGGGGCCAGGTGGCATTCTCATCAAGGGAGGGAGGAGGAGGAATGGGATGAGGAACTGTGGGAGGGCAGACCAGGAGGGCCCCAACAATTGGATTGTATAAAAATAAAAGTAATAAAAAAATAAATAGTATGTAAAACTTTGGGAAATCCTGACATGCAGATTAAACTACCCAGGTTTAATAAATAGATATATAAGTCCTCTTTTTTGTAAAATTATATTCTCATTTACTTTGAAATTTCCTTCATGCATACAATATATTTTTCCATATCTACCCACTAACTCCCCCTTTCTCCATCCAACCGTCTTCCAACACAGCTTCACTCCTACTTCATATCTTGTTTTCACATATGGAAAATAATTGGAAATATTGATTAAAAATGAATATGTAAAGCTCAATTTTTAAGAATCTCCCTTGTTCTCTCTAAGGGCATGGTGTTGTTGAAAGACATTCTCCAAAATATTCTAATATCTTTCAGTTACTCAACAGATAGAGTTCATCAATGTTGCTGTAACTGTCTTAAATGATTTATGTAGAATTTAAATTCTATTTGCTTTCAGCTCATAACTCAGAGCATATATACTTGTAAGGATACAAGTGATAATGGATTACAGTCTCATTTTGTCTATCTACTGTTTTACTCAGTTTATAACTCCATTTACAAGAAGGAAGTACAAAGCGCTGTGTATAATGATCTGACTCTGACTCAAGTTTCTTCTGTTTTATCATACTTACTACTAAGGTTATAGTCTGGCACCATCACACCAAGAAAACATAGTCTCAAAATCTTATGATTCTTTAGTGTAGTTTCTCCAAGTGATATTAACTTATAGTCATAGCTGAATGACTACTCCCCTGTACAGAAAAAGAAATGTGAATTATCTGAACTAATCATGCCCATGTCTCCAGTGTGGGTTATTCAGATAGCCAACCCCCTTTTATTCCTTATTTATGTCTAGATACTCTCCAGACTTTAGAGAGTTATTTGTCTTCCACTGCAGTGTGTAAATATCTTTTTTAGTCCCATCAGTACAACAGACTATCAGTCTATTAGTTTGTATCAGCACTTCATTTTCTAACTTGTCCTATTTGTAAAGCATTTAAACAAGATACATATGCTTGGTAGTTTTATTTTAAACTTCTTTTTGTGCTCTCCAAAATGTTGTTGTTTAGTTTGAAATTTCTCAGTCACATGCCCACTCTCGGTCTTTTCTTATAAAAGAAAAATTGTTAGATGAGAGAAATATGTTCCAGTATTTTGCTGCACAGAGGGTGACTATAGATACTGATGATGCATTTCATGTTTTCAAAATGCTAAAAGGAAACAGTTTGAATGTTTTAATCCTATGAAAATGATTAATGAGAAAATTTACATAAATTAAAACAGGCGTGTTTAGTGTAATACTCACTGATTACTTATGCAAAGATCATTACTCTAACAGACTTTGTGCTTCTCTATATTACAGGATGATTCATTATTTATATGTTATGTACTCTTTGATGCAAGGTGACCACAATGACTCATTTATTCTCTTATCTATGTATTTATTCAGTAGCTATTTGTTGATTCTTTGTGTTGTAGGCATGGTTATTCGTTTGGCTGTCTACTTCTGAGAAATCTTCTAACTTATGTATCTAAGGAAAGTCATCCATTTGCTTCCTCTGTCCCCTGAGGAATGAGGCATGCATACAAGATTTGTGAATGGTTTCTCAGGTGTGTGCCTTCTGAGATCTTCAACTTGCAGGAATAGACTTAAAATTAACAGAATGAAGAAATATTGTAGTTTTGTACAGAATGGCTTCAGTGACAGAGACAACAGTGTCAGTGGCACCAGCTTTAGGTTGTGATGGTAGTGTCATCTTAGAACTAGTACCTTAGCATGGTTTAGGATCTTGTTCTGCCTCCTCAGCTTTTCATTTAGGATGACCCAATTTTCCAGATTTCCTATGAATTTTATAAATTAGTTTATACTCAATTAGAACATACTATTCTTCATTGACTAGTACTTTCATTCATTGCTTTTAAATAAGTATCATGGTTAACATAAGAAATCCTTTATAGAAATGATGTATGGTCAACACTGTTTTAACGATTGAACAATAACAATAAGGAAAAATCATGAGAAGTTTCAAAAGATTCATTATGCTCAAAGACTCCCTCAAGAATATTTCAAGGTGCAGCATTCATAGCAAGTAAACAAGCTCTAAATTAAGTGTGCAATCTGGACAGTATAACCATTTCAACTGGACTCATAAAGAGACATTAACTTTACTTCAGAAATGAGTGTCTTTTAAATGGCCAGAAAATGAGTTTTAGATTTTTTTGAAAGAGATATAGAATCTCTATTTTTCCACTAAAAATAACTTTCAAAGTTCATCTAATGTAGACTCTTACTAGATTTGTCTGGGTCATTAGAAAACACTTTAATACTCAATTTGTCCCAGGGTGATAGAAAAGTGGAGATGTCACTTTTCTTTGTTTGAGTTGCAGACTCTTCACCATGTCACCATTGAATAAATGTCCTAGGCTGAGTGGCAGTGTCTTCCTGGGCATACATGTGAGTGTGAAACAGCAGCTTCAGCAGCCTCTCTGCAACTGTATGTGCCATAACTTGCTTACATGCCAGTAGTTCTGATCACTGTTCTGTATACTGAAAACATGGTGAAAAGAAAGTATTCTTGAGCATTTCACCATTTCACAGAGCAGTAATAAGCTGAATCAAAGTTCCTGAATAGCTACAACATCTATATGAACCATCAGGGGATATAGATAGACTCAATTACACCAACAGGTGTGAATGAATTTGTTCTCTTAATCTTTGAAATGTCTACATTACCTTCAGGCTGTGATAAAAAAATGTATATATTTTGATCCATAATCTGTCTGCCTAGCGGTTATGGAAAAATCTTTTTTTTTTTCCTAAGCATTACACACAGGCTTTTGAAGAACGAGTGAATTCATCAATGATAATATTTTGCTTCACTTGCAAGAAGAAACTTGTTGAACACAGAAGTTATCCTCAGGCAGTAACTACACACCTGGGTAACTCTTGTCTCACAGAGAACGCTCAGTGCTTTGCCTCCTCTGCACCATTAGTTTCCGAATACTTGCTCCCATTGTGTGAATGCTGCAGGAATAACCTCAGGAGCTGGGCTTTTAAACTAATAAAGCTACAATTGCTTGAGCAGGAGCTTATTACTCTGCCAGATTTTCCACCTTTTTATATTTTGTGCTAACTCCTTGAAAAACCCTTGGCTGAATCAGGAACTTACTTTTTTAAGTCAATCAACTAAGTCAAATTTAGTCGAACTAAACTTGTGCTTATTCATGATTTCTTCTGTTTCCTTTCATGTATACTATGCTAGTTATTGTCTTTGTCATTCAAAATGTAAATTGTGAACAGGTATTAGTGTTTCTTCCTGAAATTTTATAAGATGAAATGATTCCTGTCATTCTCCTGTCCTGCCTGCTGAGTGTGATTTTTGCTTCTAGAGCAGCTTCAATCCACACAGAGCAAGGTGTGAGCAGGGAACTCTTAATGTCTCCACATGTAATACCTTCGTTTACCTCCAATTGATAATGACTGCCCAATAAACAAATCATTTTAACTGTCTATTTAGATAGGAATCCTCTAAAAGTGGATAGAATTTTAGTGAAATTGCTACTTTTTTACACATAAAACTTCTATAATGCTATGACTACCAAAATAAGCTCATTCAACTCAAGAGTATCTCCTATCTTTAAACTACTGTCTTCACTCAAGAAATTCTTAAGTAAATGGATGGAATTAGAAAATATCATCCTGAGTGAGGTAACCCAATCACAAAAGAACACACATGGTATTTACTCACTGATAAGCGGATATTAGCCCAAAAGCTTGAAATAACCAAGATTCAACTCACAGACCACATAGAGCTCATGAAGAAGGAAGACCAAGTGTGGATACTCTGTCCTACTTAGAAGTAACAAAATACTCAAGAGAGCTGATATGGAGACAAACTGTGAGACAGAAACTGAAGGAGGGGCCGTCTGGAGACCATTCCACCTGGTATCCATCCCATGTGCAGTCACCAAAGGTAGACGTTGATGTGGATATCAGGAAGTGCATGCTGACAAGAGCTTGATATAGCTGAGCTGTCTACTTAGAGGTCTGCCAGAGTCTGATATATTCAGAGGCAGATGTTCACAGCTAACTAATGATCTGATCAAGGGGTTCCCAATGGAGGAGTTAAAGAGAAGACTGAAGGAGCTGAAATTGTTTGTGGCCCCATGAGGAGAGCATCAATACCAACCAACCAGAGCTCCCCAGGTTCTAAGCCACCTGCCTGGGAGCACATAGGGAGGGACCCATGACTCCAGCTGTATATGTAGGGGAGAATGGCCTTGTCGGGCATAGTTGGGAGAAGAGATCCTTGGTACTATGAAGGCTGGACACTGAGTGGGGGGGGGGGGGAAGACCTGAGGGTGGGGAGGTGAGAGTCAGGGGTAGGTGGGAGCACATCCTCATAGAAGCCGGAGGAGGGGGGATGGAATAGGGGGTTTCTTGGGTGGGAATGGGATAAGGGGATAAAATCTGAAATGTAAATATAATAGCCACTAAAAAATCCCTACTGTCTTCATATCTCTAGAATCTTAATAGAGATGGAAACAGCATCAGTGTACTAATGAGTTATATAGTATTTAGAGAACAGAATATAAATCATGATAGACCAAGGCTACCAAACTCTAATAATGGACTTCAGCTTACCCCTTTTGTTGATTACAATTGTAAACATCAAAAGGACTTCACAAGAATGAAAAACAACAAAAGCAGGCCGACTGTAGCAGAAAGATTTTTAAAATTCCTATCAAAGGCATGGGCAAGCATGGATCCTAGTCAAGTAGCCATACTTTGCTAATAGCAATACACGGGTAGAAATCATGCCATATTCTGAGCATACGGATTCAGGATATGAAAATCCTGATGGCCTCAGAAGTTTCAGAGATGCTCTTGTTGTAAAAATAAAGACTTGAATGATTTTGTAGAGTTTTCTGTGTGGAGAGGGTAACGAACCATTTTGACACATCACCTCAGACTACTTATAGGGTGAATTAAAAATATTTTTTGAACATTTCATACAATGGATCCTGATTACATTCTACATATGTTTTATTACTGCTTTTGTGCCTTTTGTGATGTAAAGGTCAAAGTAAATTGTAGATTTCTTTTACAAGGTTATTGTTCTCATCTAATCTTCTCCACCCTTATCACCAATCACCCCCTCACTAAATTCTAATATTACTTCACTAGTGATTCACATGAATTTTGGAAGTTGAAGTCCATAAATTTTAGGAGTAGATTAATTACATAAAAGCACCAACCTTGAACTTTAAGCCTTCACAATGAGTCTTTAGTAGTCAGAACAATATGGGTATTATAAACATGTAAGTAAAGCACTTCTAAGTTTTCCTTCAGCTTATCTTGTAGAAAGAACCAGCTGGTTCTCCACTCTAAACTGTTCATCATATCTCTTCCAAATAACCTATCATTTATCTCATAGTAAAGCATTACTAATTTCATGTATCAGATTGACTGACTAATGATATAATCAGAGCTGGAGACACAGTGGGTTTTAGTGTTTCTGTGAGGAGGTTTCCAGCAGATGCTGACATTTTCTGAGTAAAAATTTGCTCAGTAGACTGAGTAAAAAGAGTCTACTGGGAATCTAAGAATGGAAACAAGATAGAAAGAAGGCTCTCATCTTATAATTGGAAATGGGCATGTGTCACTCTCTTAAACTGGGAAACATTAATTTTCTGTACAGATTATTGGAAATCATGGTACTTGGTCCTTCAGACTTTGGGACTTACACCAGCCATCCTGTCTATTAGTCAGCTCTGTCAGTTATGACTTAACAATTGAGATTATCAATTTAAAAAATAAGTGAAAAAGTTTGACTCTTAGATTCAGGACATGATCATGGCCCTATTGCTTTGTGCTTGTGATAGAATAATATTACATCATGGTGTACTCATAAAGCAGAGAAGTATTTCCCCTCTTGGAAGCCATGAAGCAAAGACAGTGAGTAGAAGGGGCTTGGCCCCAGTATTTTCCTCATGTTAACACAACCAGTGACCTAATTTTTTTTTCACTACTCCCTATATCCCCTGCAAATGTTCCATCTCTTCAATAATGCCACGGGTTTGGCATAATATTGTTAACACAAGAGGATATTTTCTATCAAAACTATAGCACTTCATGTCCTTCTCTAGTATTTTGCCTCAAATTGAATAGCATCGGCATCTTTTCTGGCTCTTCAGGTTTTTTGATTTATTTTTTTTAACAATACATCAAGATTTCTTGCTATTTTATGTGTGTATGAGCCCATGTCCATGAAAAAGCTTCTGTTATCTATGCATGCTACTGGTTTTGATCCTCTGGGGAATGTTTACTATTCACCAGTACCACCCCCACCCCCACCAGTGGCACCAGCACCAGTACCAGCACCAGCACTACCACCTCCACCACCAGCCTCACCACCACCAAAAAAAAAAAAAAAAAAAATCGCATCTTTTTCCCTAGTGGTTTCTCATTCACACAGGATTTCATAGATACACAAGACAACTTGCTTTTCATAATCAAAAGAAATACTCATCTTTTATAATTTTACTCAAGAATCACTAGCAGCTCTACATAAAAAGAACTTGTAGAGAATATGTCTAGGATGTTTGATAATTGCATTTTTATAAAGGTTGAATTTTGCTTAAAAATGTTAGAAATAGAGCTTTTAAACTTTATTATAAAAGTGGAATTATTCACTAATTTCAGTGTCATTTAACATATAACATAATAAATAAAATATATTTGATATAATTAGTTAATATCTCAATGCTTTTCATTTGATACCAATATCAAGAAACAGTGTGGGTGAAATTGTGCTGAGGTGCAAAGCAAAATGAGAGAATCTTCAGTAAACTTTTCAACTCAGTGGCTCAATGACAATCGTGACAGCTTTTGCAATTAGTTTACGCCCTTTGTTTCTTGAAGCAAATGTAAAATCTACATTCATGTATTCGTTTTCCAATGCAATTGGTACACTAAAAACTAAAAACTGTAGTTGAGCTAATTGGTGCATTGGCTGACAGATTCAGCAAGGAGGCCAAGCCCTGAGTCATCCAGTTATTGCTTAAACCGCCTTGTTGTAACTGTGCTGGCTGGGATCACTGAGAAGGCTGCTCTTCCCCAAGGCTCATAAAAGACACAAATTGAGAACTTTGGTATCTAGGGATATCAGTCTGACACGTTTTATAAGCATCAAATCCTTATGTATTATGAAAAATAAAAATGCATGTTCTACTTGCAGATATTTTATAAATATCAAGCAATGGTGTGAAGCTCAGATTGCTATGTTGAGAACATTTTTTTCATTCAGTAACTGAATGGAAAAAATAAAGGGATTGTTGACATACATTTTGTCTAATTTTTTAAGTTTAATTTGGTATATGCTGACAGTACCTCAGGAGACTTCTTGCCTTTCTGAGAAAATTGCCTCCTTTTTATACATTGATCCTAAAAGTGCTTTTCTTCACTCAGTGAAAATAAAATTCAACTCATTTTCTAAAAATGTGGAGTGTTTATACTGAAAATTTTGCTAATTTTTTTATTTATTAATTTATTAATTTCTGATAAGATATAATAATTTTATATATTTTTGCACATTGCAAATGTATTCAAAATAATACTCATTTAATGTTTTGATACATATTTTGTATAAAAATATTTACTTTGAGTACTTTTGTAAAATACTGGTTTATGGTATGTCTACATACAAATTACTTCTCAAAGAACAAATATCCTATGATCATTATTCTTAAAACTAGAATCAATAGGAAAGAATAATTAGTCAGTGATACCTGGATTCTTCAAGCATTTTCTAGTTGATTGGCAGTAAAGGGAAGGCAATATTTCACAAAAGGTACACAAGATATTTAAAAAAAAATTGATGGTAACTCAAAATAAGATGAATTAATGTTTATAAACTAAAAATTAATCTTTCAAATTCATATTATAAACCATTGGATAGATACAGAATATACATTTAAAATACTATCTTCAGGGCTATACATAGAAAAATAGCAAGCTAATAAGTATAGGTATCTATTAATTTTAATTTTATATCCAATACCTTTTAGAATAACTTTATCCTTGATATTTTAGATTGATTCTGAAATAAAGCTTTGTGAGGACACTGAAATTTTTAGCTTCTTTTTGGAGATTTTGTTCAGACTCTTAGAGCTCTCAAGGGTCCAGGTTAGGTGACTTTTTTTTTTTTTTTTTTTTTTTTTTGGCTTGTATGCTTTTCTTTATGTTATAAGATATTTGTCGAAGATTGAAGCCATTCACTGACAGCAAGAGTGAAGTCTGGCAATTTTTTCACCTTTTAAAGCAATATTGTGAAACAATGATCATATAAAACTATGCTATTGGCATATGTGATCACTTTCCTGTACCATAAAACACACATGTTGGAAAGGAAGATAACGTCTTATTGCGGCAAAAATTCAAAACTATGTCAACATCTTGGGTGAAAAAAAGGCCATTGTGGTTTCCCCACAACTCTCTAAGAAAGCTATCTTCTGAAGAGGAGGTTTTAAAATCCAACAAAGTCATTCTGCTAAGCAAATGCATATGTTTTAATTATGGAGCTAGTTATGGCCAGTGAGATTCTCACATGGAACTATAGACAGCCCTCATTTTATAGATATGGAAACTAGGACAGTGCCAGTGCAGTGAAGTTTATACCTTAGTATCCAAACTCTTGAAGCATTACTCTGAAATGATAATGGTGACCAGGTAAAGCTAACAAATGAATCTGTTGATACTATAAATGTGCTATAAATGTGGGTATACACCTTGCTTTCAACACCCTTTTGTTGAATAATAAATAATAAACCCAGAATAATAAATTTGTGTAGACTATCCCTCTGTGTGACTAATTGAAAAGCAGTGTCATGGAAATCACTACATCTTTAACTCGCAGCAAGTTAGACGGTAAGATTTATTCTATTACAAAGCAGTGAAAATTGTGATATGAAGGTTACCTTTCCAATTCTGATGATCTTCTTGTGGAGTCCCCATTTCCTCCAAATTCCTCACTCTTTCCCCCAACTATTCCACAATATTTCAGAGCTCAGTCTAATGTTTAGCTGTAGGTCTCTGCATCTGTTTCAGTCAGCTGTTGGGTGGAGTTTCTGAAAGGACAGTTATGCTAGGCTCCTGTCTGTAAATTCAGGCTCACAGAGACAAACCTAAGGCTCCAATGTAGTTGAAGGAGGAAGGCAGGCCTGCAGTGTGTACCTATTGATTCTCTGAAGAGAGCTCAGCACAGCCCTCCTACTCCTTCAAATTGGTGTGGGTTGCTACTGCATAATTACTTTTGAGAGACCCTGGACTCCCAAAGACTTGTTAAATCTGCTTGAGAGAGCTCAGTTTGGGATATATTCAATTTTAATGTTTCTCTGTTCTAAAAAAAAAAAAAAAACAACAACAAAAAAAATTTGTGTTTATTATTAACTTTATTTTTATAATATATTATTTCTTAATACTTTAAATACATAACTTAATTAAACAAGATCCTCCAAGCCTCCACAAAATCATGGAACTATAGGTGATAGAAACCCTAATTTTGACTTTAGAGACTTAAACCTTTCCAGATTCTTGCAGTTTTCATTGTGACCTGTTTATATTTCTAGACTTTGTGACCTTCTGCTACTCATTTTGTTTTTTTTAATTGAAAATTTATTGTTGTCCATTGTCTTGTACAATATAACCTGACGACAGTCTCCCCACCCTTCCCACTCCCTGTTCACCTCCCAACACCTGTAGATCCTCATCTCCTCTTTCCTACTCAGAAAAGAGCAGATCTCCAAGAGACCACCTAAACAGAATAAAATAAGATACAATAAGACAAGGTAAAACCCTAATATTGACTCTGGACAAGGTAACCCAAGAGTAGGCAAGAGTCAGTGAAACATCCCTCTCACTACTAGAAGTTCCACAAAACCACGAAGCTAACAGCTGTAACATATATGCAGAAGTCTGCAAACTGATGCAGGCCCAGTGCTTGCTGTTTCAGTTTCTATTAGCCCATGTGAGCCCTGGTGAGTTGATTCAGTGGTCCATGTTTTCTTGATGTCTTCATCCCTTAGGACTCCTAAAATCTTTCCACTCCCTTTTTCATGGTGTTACAATATCTCCTAGGGGAAGAATCTTATTAAAAAATCTCCAATTTAGATTCTCTGCCTAATGTCTGGCTGCAGATCTCGGCATCTACTCCAGTATATGAATATAACAGAATATTCTTAAGAATTTTTCATTTACTTTATCATCATCACCTTCCTCTTTTTCATCCTCTTCCTATTTCTCTTCCTCTTCTTCTGCTTCTGCTGCTTCTGCTTCATCATCATCATTTTTTTGCAATTGTGTTTGTGTCTATCCTAGGTTCCTGGGACATCTAGTCTAGTTTCTGAGCAACCAGCAGTAAAGATCATGAGGTCCCTCTCATGGCATGGGCCTCAGGTTAAACCAAACCTTAGTTGGCCACTCCCACAAGTTTAGTGCCACCATTTATCCAGCTTATCTTGAAAGCAGGACAGTTTGTAGACAGAAGGTTTTGTGACTGGGTTGGTGTCAAGATTTCTCATTCTCTAGTCTACAGAATACCTTCTTGAGTCAATAAGAGGTTAATTCTAGGACATAAGGCCATTAAAAGTGATTTTTATGTTGTCTGGTTACATTCCTATATTAGATATCGAACGATTGAAATACCTACTCTATCGGACATATATTTATATGGAAAAAGAATGTCCTTCTGCTTATAAAACTCTACTTTTCATATCCTTGTCACAAACTCCAAAGTCCTTGTTCATTTTTACAAAACAGTGGCTATTATATCTGCACTAGTCTACTGTCCCTCTTTCTCTACCCAGACTATTGTGCTTTATGTTCCAGCCATAATGATACTCCTTTAGTAATCACCTTTAAGTAACATTTCACTCAGTTTTGAGTACAATGTCTCAATCATATTCTTTTCCTAACTTCTTTAGATAAGAGCTGGGTTTGGGATGATCATCTGATCCCATTAGACTTTGTATCCATGATACCTTAGATTGATGAACAAGGCACCTGAATAAGCTTTTCTGGGCCTCTGAAATCAATAGTCATATAGGAATGAAGTTGGGAATGTGCCTAATTCCATTATATTTAATGAAAAGTAGACCAAATATAGAAACATTAGGCAAAGTAGAAAATGGATGAAAACTACATGGAAAAAAATACATACTAAATGGGATGGAGAACATGAGTATGCTGTTCAAGTAAATCACCTATCTACCTACTGGAGGTCTTTTTTTTATGGTTCAAGACCTTTACTTAAAAATGATTGAGTTTCACAAAATCAATAAACTCATAAAATTTCCAAGTGACCTTATCAGTAGCTCAAAGATGACAAATAGGTTTAATCATATACCCCAACTCCAGCTGGTTGGTAATAGAGAGCGGATGCTGTGTTGAGAAAGATTCTAAGGCCACATCCAAGAGAAAACATGTTCAGACCAATCAGCACCTACCTGAGATCTTACAAAAACATCCCAATTATATACATTGAGACACAGGAATAGAAGACAAGAATGTAGGATGGTAAGGTCTTTGGAAGAAGAAAGTGTTTGCTGTGAGAATGAGTGGGATATGTAAGGATAAAGGAAGATATGACCAAAGTACAGTAAATAATTTTACATGTGTGAGATAGTGTGTGTGTGCATGCATGTGTGAGCGTGTGTGTCTGAAAGTTTGTGTGAGTACACAAAAAATTAAGGATTAGAGTAAAATTTTATTTTTTTGTCTGAGAATATCTAAGTAATTTGAAGAAACTGGATAATTTGTTTTAGTGAAAGATTATGACTCATGATAATATCTTTAAAGTCCACTTAAAATACAAATATCTGTGGGTATATGTTTAAAATACTTTGCAATGCTTTCTGTTTGTGACTTCCAGGTGACAGTGAATATAGTCTTATGGAATTTTCTTTTACTTCTTTATAAGCTGGACATATTATCTCCTAACCGATGGGTAATAGTTCTAATGGATGTATCAATATAATTACTTGTTATAATAACTTTTAAGACACTGGATTTTGTCCATTTAAAACACATAAAATTGACTAATAAACAGCTTGATTGTTAGTGCTTCAGGAAGGACTTATTAAAATGAGATTATAAACCATTTCATATATATATAAATGCTAAAATATATAAAATACTATATATAGTATATAGCATATATATATTTGCTGAAAAATATAAAATAATATATAAATATATATTTTTATAATATATAAATTAATATGTAAATATATATTTATATATTATTTATATATAAGAATATATACTATATATATAATTTTATATTTTTATAATTTTATATTTTTCAGCAAATGATCATTGTTACCATTAATTAGTTTTCTCTCTATAGGACACAGAGGACATCAGTGGATTTTTCCCCTTCTTTGAATTATTTACCATGTAAGAATATTGACCATATTACTTCCTTATAAAACATATTCAATAATTACATTTGTTTGTAAAACCCTCAAATGTTAGTTTTAAGCAGGAAAAAAGGTCATAAATTATTAGCATCTTACTCATTTGAAAAATTTATTTTTATAATTCAAAATCTTGTAGCGATTAGTTATTTTTATCGAATGGTTTTCATAATGTCTTCAAAAATATAAAATTTACCAACTTTTTCTAATACCTAAGCATCTGAACACACTGTACAGATGGATTTCAGATTCCTGTCAGCCAGAAAAGCTTCATTAAGGATCAAATACAAAGAAACTTGCACATTTAACCACAAATTCATTTTTCATGTTTATTGCTTGGCAAACATTATAAACCATCGAAAGTGTCAGTTTGGGAAAAAAATGCTCCTTAATTAGCATTCGTTTGTCCTAAGCTTTCTGTCATGTTTCATAACACAGTGAATCTTAAGTGAGAGTTATAGAAAGATATACATTCAGGAAATATGCTTTGATCTTTCTTAAATTCCTAGACCCTAGCAGGGTGCCTGGCTTTTTATTGATGTTTACTGGAGGAAAAAGAAATTAGCTAAAGTGATAACAGGCCAACTAATTGAGTTCTCACGAACCAAGTTAATTATAGATTTTATAGTTTAATACTATACTGTGATACACTTAAGAACCCAATGTAGAACTAACTTGTTTTATTAATGATGTGCCCAGAAACTAATAGATCTTTGCATAATTTCAGAATGGCTATTCATTTGCATAGATATCATTAACTGAGGAGAGACATATATTTTTAACATTTTCTAGAGGAAATAAATTACCTTCAAGCTTATATTTCTAGGTATACTTCCTGGTGTATGTTTCTGGCATCTTTAAACACATTGATAACTAGCATGGTTGCTTCAATCTGGTAACAGAGCTCTAAAAATAGTTGGCTTTTTGCTGTTTCTATAGAAACAATGAAAATGGCTTCTGTCTAGCACTGATCCCACTGTGTTTAATGTTCTCTCCTGATTTCCTATATACTATGCTACCATTTGATTGCAAGAAAAAAACACCATTATTTTTCCAATGTACATTTGAATGGGATCACTTGTGTTACCATGTAGATGTTTATCTGACAGAGATAAATAAACTTACTAGTCATTTTTTTAATGAAAGTGAGTTTTATCTTATTAAAAATAAAAGCTAAGACAAGGACAGACTTTTAAATGGTGTGATTTCAACTATACTGTAATTCTCCTAACACCCCGTCCAATTTAGCATCTGACATTGTACTGGTGAGAAATGGTTTCTTATTAAAGAGCTGATCACCACTGGCTGTTTGTGAATTCATATAAATTTATTAATTTGAGGCAAATCCCCAATACATTTATTAATTTGGTGCATAGATGTTTGTTACATTTATATCATTGAAGAAAACATTTTCTATCATAGAAAAGACTTGAAGTAACTGGAATTTTTCCAATCTTGTTGCTTAAGAAATTCTGGACATTGTATATAAACCAGATACTTAATAAACGTTGGGCAAAGAAAATGCAAAAACTCTGCAAGTGTTAACTTGGCTTCAATGTTCTTTATACACGTAGAGGCCATCTAATTTTAATATATCCCTGAAAACACAATGCCATAGCACACTGGTGAGGTTGTGTAAGGAGCACCATGATTCCTCAAGTATGTCCAAATTCCTGGACCTATAACTATATTAAATTATATTGAAAGTAAGGATTAAAGTACAAGTGGAATTTATATTACGATTCAACTGAATTTAAGTGGGGGAGATTATCCTTGTTTATGCTTCTGGGACAAGGTCACTACATGTTAAAAATTAAAGAGGGAGAAAGGAGACTCACTGGGCAGATGAGGACACAGCATCATGGATTTGACTTTGCCAATTGGCACAGGTACAAACATGGACAAAGCTGGCCTTACAGGCTGATGTTTGTTTGTTTGTTTCTTTATTTCTTTTCCTTTTTCTCTCACTCGCTCTCTTTCTCTCTCACTCTCCCTCCCCCTCGGTTTTTCCTTTCTTTCTTTTTTCTACTTTGATTTCCAAGCATTTTAAAAAAATTATCTTTAATCTCTTTTTACAATCCAGTCATTATCCCCCTCCCCATCTACACTCTGACAGTTCCTCATCATATTCCTCCTTCACCTGTCTCCAAGAGGACATTCCTCCCCTCCACCACACTGCACACACACCTATGAGGTCACCTCATTCCCTGGGGCCTTAAGTCTCTGGAGGGTTAGATGCTTCTTCTCTCACTGAGGCCAGACCAACCACTCCTCTGCTGTACATGTGTCTGGGACCGTGGGCCAGCTAGTGAGTGTATGCTGCCTAGTTGGTGGCTCAGTATCTGAGAGGTCTCAGGGGTCCAGGTTAGTTAAGACTGCTGGTCTTCCCATGGAGTCACCCTCCTCCTCAGCTTTTTCCAGCCTTTCCCTATTTCAAACACAGAGGTCCGCAACTTCAGTCCATTGGTTTTGTCTAAGTATCTTCATCTGTCTCAGTCAGCTCCTTGTTTGGCCCCTTGGAGGGCAGACATGCTAGGCTCCTGTCTGTAAGGACACCATAGCATTAGTAATAGTTTCAGGCCTCCCCTTGAGTTGGATTCCAATATAGGCTGGTCACTGAACCTTCTTTCCCTCAGTCTTTTCTCCATTTTTGTCTCTGCAGTTCTTTTAGACAGGAACAATTCTGGGTCAGAGTTTTTCAGAGTGGGATAACAACACCATCCCTCCACTTGATGCCATGTCTTTCTACTGAAGGTGGACTCTACAAGTTCTCTCTCCCCACTGTTGGGCATTTCATCTAAGGTCCCTCCGTTTGAGTCCTGATAGTCTCTCACCTCCCAGGTCTCTGGTACATTCTAAAGTGTCTCCCCAACCCCACCTACTACCTCCTGAGGTTGCCTGTTTTTAATTCATTCTGCTGGCACTCAGGGCTTCTTTCCTGTTTCCCTGACATTACCTGATCATGTTCCCCCTTTGCCCTCCCTCTCTTGCACACAGGTTTCCTCCCTCCCTCTGCCCCACACCCCTGAGATTGTTTTCTTCTTCCTCCCAGTGGGATTGAAGCATCCTCATTTGGGCACTTTGGCTTATTAACCTTCTTGAGTTCTGAGGATTGTATCCTGGGTATTTTGTACTTTTTTGGCTGATATCTAATTAGTGAGTATGTACCACTCATGTCCTTTTGAGTCTCAGTTACCTCACTTAGGATGATATTTTCTAGTCCATCCATTTGACTGCAATGTTCAGGAGGTCCTCGTTCTTAATAGCTGAATATCATTCCACTGTGTAAATGAGCCACATTTTCTGTATCCATTTTTTTCTTTGTGAGACATCCAGGTAGTATCCAGCTTCTGGCTATCATAAATAAGGCCACTATGAACAAAGTGGAGCACATAGCCCTTTAGCATCGTGGGACATCTTTTGATTTTATTATGTTTAGGTATGGACATTGAATTCTAGATCTCTCCAAGACTTTAACATGAAGGGGTAATGTGTTTGTCAAATGCTTTTTCAGCATCTAATGAGATGATCATATGATGTTTTCCTTTGAGATTGTTTATATAGTAGATTCTATTAATGAATTTTGTTTATTGAAACAACTTTGCATTCCTGGGATGAAGCAGACTTCATCATAGTCAAATGATGGTTTTGATGTGTTCATGGATTCAATGTGCTAGAATTTTATTGAGTATTTTATCATTGATATTCATAAGTGAAATTTGTCTTAAGATTTTTTTTTCCTTTGTTGCATCTTTGTGTTGTTTAGGTATCAGAGTAATTGTGTTCATAGAATGATTTAAGTATTGTTCTTTCTGTTTTTACTTTATGAATAGTTTGAGGAGTGTTAGTATTAGCTTTTCTTTGAAGGTCTGCTAGAATTCTGGACTAAAGCCATCTGGTCATGGGCTTTTCTATTTCCTTAGGGGATATGGGTCTGTTTAGACAGTTTACCTGCTCTCGATTTAACTTTGGTACTTGGTATCTGTCTAGAAAATCATTCATTTCTTCTAGATTTTCCAGGTTTGTAGAGTATATGCTTTTATAGTATGAACTGATGAGTTTTTAAATTTCTTTAGTTTTGGTTGTTATGTCTCCCTTTTCATTTCTGAATTTGTTAATTTGGATACTGTCTCTGTGCCCTTAAGTTAGTTTGGCTAGGGGTTTATCTATCATGTTGATTTCCTCAAAGAATCAGCTCCTAGTTTTGTTGAGTCTTTGTTTATTTGGCTGATTTCAGAGTGAGTTTGACTATTTTCTGCCCTCTACTCCTAGTGGGTGTGTTTGCTTCTTTTTGTTTTAGGGCTTTCTGGTGTGTTGTTAAGTTGCTATTGTAGGATCCCTCTAATTTCTTCAAGGGCACTTAGTGCTATGAACTTTCCTCTTAGCACTGCTTTCATTGTGTCGTATAAGTTTGGGTATGCTGTGTCATCATTTTCATTTAGTTCCAGGTAGTCTTTAATTTTTTTCTTAATTTTTTCAATGACCAAGTTATTGAGTAGGGAGTTGTTCAGTTTCCATCGATGTGTAGGTTTTCTGTTGTTTTTGTTGTTATTGAAGTCTAGCTTTAGCCTGTGGTGATCTAATAGAATGCATGGGATCATTTCAATCTTCTTGTATTACTTGATGCTTGTTTTTTTACCAGACTATATGCTCAATTAAAGAGAAGGTAACATGAGGTGCTGAGAAGAAGGTATATTCTTTTGTTTTAGGGTGAAATGTTCTGTATATATCTGCTAAATGCTTGCACTTTGCCTGTTTTAGTTTATGTGTCTCTGTTTAATTTTTGTTGGAATGATCTGTCCATTGGTAAAAGTGGTGTATTGAAATGTCCCATTTTTATTATGTGGGGTTCTATGTGTGTTTTGAGCTTTAGCAAGGTTTCTTTTATGAATGTGTGTGCCTTGCATTTGGTTCAGAATTGAGACTTTTTCTTGGTGGATTTTTCCTTTGATGAATATGAAATGTCCTTCCCCATTATGCTTGATAACTTTTGGTTGGAAGTCTATTGTGTTGGATATTAGGATGGCAACTGTAGGTTGTTTTTAAGGAACATTTTCTTGGAAGATTTTTTTCAAAACTTTTTACTCTGAGGTAGTGTCTGTCTTTGTCATTGAGATGTGTTTCTTGTATGCATCAAAATGCTGGATCATGTTTGCATATCCAGTCTGTTAGCTTATGTCTTTTTACTGGTGAACTGAATCCACTGATGTTGAGAGATATTAAATGCAGATGATTGTTAGTTCCTGTTATGTTTGATGTTATATGTAGCATTATATGTATGTGATTTTCTCCTTTTTGTTTTGTTGTGATATGATTAGTATCTTGTTTTTTCTTTGGTGTACGTACTCTCCTTGTGTCAGAATTTTCCTTCTAGAATCTTCTGTAGGGTTGAATTAGTAAATAGATATTTTTAAAATTGGTTTTGCCTTGGAATATTTTGGTTTCTCCATCTATGATTATTGAGTTTTGCCAGAAATAGAAGCTTGAGCTGGCATTTGGATTTTTTAGGGTCTGCATGACTGCTGTCCAGGCTCTTCTGGCTTTTAGTGTCGCTGTTGTGAACTCTGGTGTAATTCTGATAGGTATGCCTTTATATGGTACTTAGACTTTTTCCCTTACAGCTTTTAATATTCTTTCTTTGTTGTATGCATTTAGCGTTTTCATCATTATGTGATGAGAGGATTTTCTTTTCTGGTCCAATTAACTTGTTGTTCTACAGGCTTCTTGTACATTTATGGCCATCTGTTTCTTTAGATTGGGGAAGTTTTCTTCCATAATTTCATTGAAGATCTTTTCGGGTCCTTTGAGCTGGGAATCTTTGCTCTCTTCTATTCCTATTATTCTTAGATTCAGTCTTTTCATTGTGTCCTGGATTTCCTGCATGTTTTGGGTTAGGAGTTTTTTTATGTTTTGAACTTTATTTAACCTTTGTGTCAATATCTTATAAGGTATCTTCTATGCTTGAGATTCTCTCTTCTATCTCTTGTATTCTGTTGTTGATGCTTGCATCTGTAGTTCCTGACCTCTTTCCTAGGTTTTCCATTTCCAGGGTTGTCCCATTTGTGTTTTCTTTATTGTTTCTACTTCTGTTTTTAGGTCTTGGACTGCTTTTTTCAATTCCTTAACCTGTTTAATTGTGTTTTCCTGTATTTTTTTTAAGGAATTAATTTGTTTCCTCTTTAAAGGCTTAAACCTGTTTGCTGGTATTTCCTATATTTATTTCAGCGATTTATTTATATCCTCCTTAAAGGACTCTACTGTCTTCATGAGATAGGATTTTAGGTCAGAATCCTGGTTTTCAGGTGTCTTAGTGTATCCAGGGCTTTCTGTGTTGGGAGAACTGGGTTCTGATGATACCAAAGTAAATTGGTTTTTGTTGCTTATGGTCTTGTAGCTTGCCTCTGGCCATCTGGTTATTTCTGGTGTTAGCTCACCTGGGTGTCTCTGTCTGGAGCCTACTTCCTGTGTCCCGGAGTTGCTGCACATGTCCTGGGAAGCCTGTGGCCCTGACTCTACTAGACCTCCTGACAGGCATTCAAACTTTGGGATCTTTAGAGGGACAAGACAAGCTGCTGATCTGTTGCCTGCATTCAGCAGGTCTCCTGGGGTACCTTCAGATTCTGGGGTTTTCAAAGGAGCAGACAAGATGATGATCTGCCCCAGCAGAAGGCACTGGCTTGAAGGGGTGGATTTTGGGGATGGGGGTGGGAGTGAAGGTAATGGGTCCCAATTCTGCTGAACTCCTTGGGGCTCCAAGCTGCTTTGGTTGTTTTGGAGATTCTGCTACCTGTTGCCTTGTGTACAGATGTTTTCTTGGGAGGTTTCCAGACTGTGGGGTTATCAGAGGAACAGATAAGCTAATGCTCTACCTTGGTAGAAGTGCAGGTTGTCCAATGTTTCCTATTTTCCTAATCCACTAAATTCATGTTTCTTTGATTGCAGGGATCTTTTAATAGTGGTCAATTAATAAGAATTTCAAATAGTGGGGAAAGACTGTACAAACAGTAGTTAGATGATTGTGTTTAATGAATAACTTTGATTACTTCAGGAAATAGTGTGCTAATTTGGGTTTAGGACACACATTGCCTCACAGCAAAGTTATCTCTGGTATGAAATAAAACAAAAATGTTTGTTTGTGTGTGTGTGTGTGTGTGTGTGTGTGTGTGTGTATCCATATATTTCTTTAACTTTATCATTTTTTGTTGAAATTCTTTTTTTGGATTGTTTTATTGAAAGATTAAAACAATAATATTTAATGCAATATTTGAGTGTAAGATAAATGAATGTATCGGAAAGAAGTAAAAATAATAATTTCATTTATTATTTGCATGATACAAGTATTTTTGGTCTACTAGAATATTTTATAATATGAATTCCTAAGGGCAATGTACAATAATTCACCAACTTGTTTATTAGAGTAATTGAAAATAGTGTTTTATAAATGCATATTGACGATTATATGAAACTTTTAATCTTTTTTGTATTCAATTATATTTTATTTATTTTTCTACAATCTAAACCATAGTATAAATAAAATAGAACTCATCATATATTATTAAAAATATAAATTATATTTAATTTATAGACAACTGAATTTTAATAGTGGTAAGTTTTTAAGGTCTCTGAATAATTCCTTACTCTAGAAAATGTAATGTCGATATATTTACCCAGCATAATGTATTGTGTATCTACTATGTTTAACTTGTATGAATAAATATTCCAAGGTGATGATATGCAAATCCTATGTTACATGCTTTAAAAATCAAGCAAATATGACATCAGAATGTAATTTTGCTGAAACATAAACCAATCTAAAACCTACTTACTACAAAGATTATTCATTTATATTATTTCATCTACAATCTCTAATTTGAATCATTTCTTAAATTTCAGTTTTTAGTAGAAGCAGGAATCCTCATTTACACTTAAAACTATAAATTTATCTTATATGTGGTAAAAGGCCTGCAAGGGTTCTCAGGGAAATAAAGAGATGATTGCTTAGCTTGTAATGATTATAGATTCGTTGCATTTTTCAAAACTAGATGTGTGAATATGTTAGAGACTTCAATTTACCAGAGAGATTAATTGTATATGATGAACAATGTACACAAGAACCATGATATATATATATGTATATGTATATGTATATTTGTATGGACTAGGGCACGTATCCCCACTAAACAGAATTTTGGAAATAAGAGAATGCCATTAAATGAACTGAAGTTCCTGCATGGCAATAACATTAGTTGGAACATGCTTCAGTTGTGATGACTAGTAGATGCTCCCAAACAAAGTATACGTAAAATGCATTTGCAAATATGGAATTTCAGAAAGAATCCTGGTATAAATAAATTTGGAATATAGGTGTTTATAAATAATAATAATAAAAAAAAAAACCATAAAATTCTCATGAATGGCAGGATCAGAGGCCAAACCCAGGGTACTCCATCCCTGAGGCTTGAGTAGAGAATCTATGGTCTGGCCTGAGAAGACTGTGAAGCAGAAAAGAAGAAACTGATGAAATAGAGACAAAGGAGAGCAATACTGCACTTATCATCAACAGAGAAAAAAATTGTAGTACATATAAATAAACCAATTTCTCATCAAAATCATAATTATGTAGCTATTATCTTTACTGCACTATTTACTTAATGTCTTTAAATATTGGATTAACTGTGTATTAAATTGAAATATTCAAATGCCTTATTTTAACATTTCATAAGATTCATGAAATATATCCAACAGTATCATTTGACAAACTTCAAGCTACTACTTTTTGTTAATGTTACAAACTTGAACTTACCATCATCCAAAATTATTTCATGAGGGTTAATTTTTAAACCACTTCACTATCTCTTTATAACTGGAAACAAATATATTTTTCATTTTAATGCTGTCTTCAATAAGTGAACAATGACTGAGAAAATGCTGCTCTTCCCATTTCTTTCATTTTGGGGAAATTTAAAACATATAAAAACTCATATTAAATATTAAAATAACTGTCAAATAAATTAGATATCTATTATTTATTCATGTGGAAGATCGAAGTAATGATATTGAGCTGATGATTTACCTTACTCGTTGAGTATATTTTTCCATCCAGAAGACCCAAGGTTCAATCTTTAGCATATAAGACAATGTTTTGAAAGTTATAAATATAGTTATTTTAAGGCCCATAAAATAAATGATTCCTCAGGATACAGCCAGGCATGACATCTAGTCTGCTTGCTTATTGCTTGTGCCATATGGTACAAGTTACCTCTAAGTTTTATAATCTCACATTAGTTAGGGAGGAGGATGGGTGAGGACAGAATCATTCTTTCAGAAACTATGCTTCTTAAAAATCTATTATACATGATTCCTACATAGAACATGTAGATACAAAATCAATCCCATAGTATGAGAACCCAGAAAATCAGCAAAATTGCAATTTTTTTATCAAGTGAAGCACTAATGGACGTGTGAATACGAGTTTCTTACTATAGCTGGGGAAAAAAGTTATTAGGGATACTTTACACTGCAGACATCGACACAAATAAATTACATTTAATTTTGTTTATTTGAAAATATTTTATTATATATAAAAAATATATTTTATATATAATATATAAATATTATATATTATAATATATAATATTGGTTGGGGTGGAAAAATGCCCAACAATACTCTGTATTTATAGGCTGTATTGTGAGCTGCTGGGTGTGATGTATGTAATGATTTGAATTTGGTCCTCTGGAAGACCCAAAAGTACTCTTAACCTCTTAACTACTTCTTAGTCAGCTATTAGCTCTACAAATCAATTTTTTTAATAGAAAAAAAAGATAGTTTATATATCTAGGTTGGGTATTGGGTTACACTTTTGATTGAGCATTAAGAAACTTATAAAGCCTTTGATTAACATTTTAAAAAATTGTATAAAAGCAAAAAGGAAAAGTGGACATGGGATAGGGGTTTTCTAGGGAGGAGAAATGGGGAAAGGGGATGGCATCTGAAATGTAAATAAAATATCCAATAAAAAAAAAAAGAAAAAAATTATCAAAGGAAATTTCTTGAATGTCAAGAGAACACACACACACACACACATACACACACACACACACACACACACACACACACACACACACACACACCCCATACAGCATAGCACAAGACTGAATTAAATTGTAAGCCTTAAGACATAGTGAACTCTGAAATAAAAGAATGTACTTACCCATTACAGATGCTAGCCACTAAAAAACAGACTGTGTTTTGGCCAAATTCTGATAGTTTCAGAAGTAAGGCCATGAACCAATTTGAAAAATCTTGTCATAACTATACAGCAGAGCACTATATAATGTGAATATGAGGAAAAGAACCATACCTTCTATTGAACCAACTTCCATTGTACCTGAGAGGAGCAGGTCACCTGTAGGTTTGGGATCAGTAGACAGTCTATGAAGACAAACATATTGATTAGTTAGAGCTGAAGTTCTCTATTGAATTGTAGCTAAGGTTTTAGCATATATTAATAATTATAAAACAGTTTTTTTTTTACATTTTCTGAGCCTGCATATGGTTAGTAATTAACCTGATCACCATCTCACATGCATTCTTTGGTCCTATGTAATTAAATTAAAAACATCTGGACTGTACTTTTGCCATCACCAAACCAGGGTAGTACAAGGAGTATTTAACTCCATCTAAGCTGTATCTGAAGTTATATTAAGTTATTTGAGGAATTATGAGTAGTAATAAAAAGAGGTTTCTAAAAAGATATTTTAAGAATAGTAGCCAAAATTTAAATGTTTGTTATATTAGTAGGAATACTTAATTAGATAGGTTTGTGGTTTTTTTTAAATAAAAATAATAAGTAAATTTAAAGAAGTGAGAAAGAATCTGTATATGCTTCATACAAGTCAGTGAACTAATAAAGACGTTTTGTAGACATCTGTTTATATCCAGGTTGATTTTAGCTAGATTACTCTGGAAAGGCCACAGAGCTTGAATATGATGAGGAAACATTTTGGAAGAAGGAAGGCGATTGGGGTGATAAGGAAAGTATCTAAGAAACCAAAGAATGTAGGTAGTGTGACTGGAGATGTAGAGAGGGTTCCTCCACAGGGAATTTAGGCACCGTTGCTGTGGCTCCATGGTTCCCCAATGACACGAGAAAGTCCATGGATTTTTATAGGCTTTAATGTCACAGCAGATGGTGGATGGATCTGGATGTACCCCCCAAAACTTAAGGCAGTCCAGAGTTAAATAGGGAGGGAAATAGGGGAGAGGGGCTGGGGAAGAATGCTTAATTGGCTCCATCCTCTGGCCTTCAGGTACCTCATTAGAATGTAAATCTCTCTAGGGCCTGAGGCCTGTTCCTCATGACAATTGGCCATAGACATCTCTGTGGGAGTGGTTGTTGGAAGGCTGAAGCTAAAAGAAAAGAACCAGGGCCTGGGAGCAGAGCTGAACTCCTGCTGTCCAATAAAGTTCCAGGGTTCCAAGCTCGTGCTCGATCAAACACCCAGCTGCTTCTCACAGCCCACCGCCCCACAAAAGAATATATGCATCACATGTGAAGAAAAGGAAGAGATTGAATCCAGTTTATGTTCAATAATTTAACAATATAACAATGTCATAAACTCACAACCAAACTTCTATATATTAATGTTTGTTGAGAATATTTTGTGCATATTGTTATGTTCTGGTCAAAGGAGGATGGTATCAACCAAAGGGCAAGTGGAGGTAACATTCATGCTTTACTTTTCTCCTTGGTAAGAGAAAGTATCCAAATCAACTTAAAGAAGGAAAGGTTTATTTTTGACTCATGGCTTAAAAAGTGACACAAGTGACACAGTTAGGAATGAGAGGCAAGCACATTAGGCAGTGGACAGAATTTTATTCTCAGACAGGAAATAGGCAGAGGAATTAGACAGGACTGTGAAAGCTTAAGTCTGATCCCCAATGAGCAGACACCTCTAGTGAAATCACATTTTCTAAAGTTTCTGCACAGCTTTCACAAACATCAAACCAGATGGAGACCAAGTGGTCACATACACTCACGTTTAAACCAACATGATTACTGCATTGTGAGAATAGTGAGTCTTTTTGAGCCAAAACAAAGATGGCCATTTGGGAAAACATGTTTATTATAGCTGTTCAGAACTGCTATGATGCCTTCTGGAAAGTCTGGTTTTATAGATAAAGGACAACAAGAGAATTATAACAAATTGGTTGTTACAAATACACTGAGCAAGAAGACTAATGCACCTTTATTGCTCATTGCTTATATGTACTATAAAGACTGGTGATAAGTGGAAAATAGCCTCTATTATGGCCACTTTTGTATCCATGGTGTCAGGAGACAAGCGAGGCTATGTCAGAATGACCTGGGTGAAAGTGATTTCATTTTTTTCTATTTCTCCAAGAATAGTAATCCTGTGATCTTATTTCTGTGATGATTTAAATTATTTCTTAGAGTCCTAATTCTACAGCATGTTCAGCATTTGAGACCATACCCGACTAACCATTTACATGATTTGTTTTGTTTTTTTTTTATTTTGATTTGTTTGTTATGATTTGGCTAAAGAAAATTTATATTCTCAATTATACTATTTCTCAAATTCTGTGAACCATAGTTGTTGAAAGCAGAAATGATGCTGGTAACTTTCAATATTTATTGACAATTTGTCAGAAAGTTCAGATATGGTTGGAAACCCACAGACTTAGGGTTAGTATATGAAGTTATATTGATTAAATACTCATAATTTGTGAGTTATAGACCAACATCAAGTACCTGAGTAATGATTACATTTCAAAGAGCAAAGGAGAGAGAAGATGTCTGAATATTTTGAGATTAGATTGGTTGATTAGAAAAGAGTAAACAAAAAAACCCAGGAGAATATACTGTTAAACACTTGAGTGTATAGATATGAAGTTTCTGCTCAACTTTGAGTATTTCAGATGTTTACCATTATGGATGTCTGTTGGACTTTTTAAAGAATTCTTTGCTTTGGGTAATTTTCTGCCATACAGAACTATGTCAGAGACTGTAGAATTAACATTATAACTGAACCCTGTTTGCTAAATCTGCTTCAAAACTGATGATCTCTAAGCATGCCTCAACAAGCTTCCAGAGAATACCATTGCTGATGAGAACCCCTGGCAGACATAAACTGAGAAAATGCAACCTAGATATGAATAAAGTACTGAGAAAAAAGTAATTTAACAGAGTATAATATTGCAAAGACACATATCTGGGAATAAGTGGAAAAAAAAACAAAGAAAATATAATATGCATGAAAATGAAGTTTGTTTAAGAAATAAAAAATGAGAATGTTTCTGAAGAAAGAGATAAAAATTTTTATTTTACTTTTTAATTAGGTAAATTTTTTCACTTTATATATTAGCATGTCTATTTTAGGATGAGAAATTTGGTATATAGAATCTACACATATGACAAAATGACAACTACTGCCTAGAAATTTATATATACATGTATAAAAATTATATCTCTGATAGGAATGATAAATTAAAAGGAGGAATGATTTATTTGGGATTGTGGGCTGAGGGTACAGCCCCTCATGTTTGAGAAGACATGGCAGTAGAAGCTGTTTATAGCCGTAGCAGTTGGACCTTGTGCATATCTGAGCAAATATGGAAATATAAATAGACAAATGCTGACACACATCTGACTGTCTCTCTCTTTTTTTTTTTTTTTTCAGTTTCTATTCAGTCCAGATCCCCAGCCATGGTCTGTGATGAACCAACCACATTCAGGATGAGTATTCACTTTTTAGTCAAATGCCTCCTAAAATGTCCTCCTAGAGACACCCAAAAATGTGTCTAGTAGGTGATTTCAAATCCAAGGAGATACTTATTTATCAAAATAAGTAATGAAAGCAAATATATAATTGGCATTATTTCACTGTAAAGCCTAGTGTATAATTTTACAAAACATTAAAATATATTTACAATTTATTATGAATAGTAAATTATAATTCTTGTTGTCTATGTGTGGTTTATGTCATAATAAGAATTTCTCTAATTTTATTACCTTTGAAATGTCTATCGTCCACTGCCATTCATATAAGGTGATATAGCTGTCACTATTTATAATTCTTATAAGCTTTAATTTTTCTTTTGATTTTGTCTTACATTTGTGAACATGTGTATGTCAAGGGACAATTTAAATGAGTCAGTTTTCTTTGTACCATGTGGATCCTAGGAATCACTGAGGCAGGGTCTTAGGTAGTCAACACTGAATTTAAATTCATTGTATAGCGGAGTCTGGCCTTAAATTCCTAAGTTTCTTGACTCTGCTTCCATAGTCATAGAATTTCTGTTGTGTGAAGCATTGCTTGGCACAGTTTTATGTTTTTATTCAATGTATTTCTTAAATTATTATATTTTCATTAATGAATTAATTTACATTTAGATAGCAGCTTCCTCTCTATCTTTTTCCAGTCCCTCCATTCATTTCCCCTCCCCCATTCTCCCTTCCCTTATCCTCAAAGAATGAGAGGCCTCTCATAAATATCAACCCACTTAGCAAATCAAATTGCAGTAGTATTAGGCAAGTCTTCTGCTGAGGCTAGACAAGGCAGCCCAATTGGGGAATAGGATCTAAAGACAGGCAGTGGAGTCTAAGATAGACCCTGCTACTGCTGCTAGGGTCCTAAACGAAGACTAAATTGTTACATATGTGTTGAAGCTTTGGTCTGTCCAGTGCATGCCCTCTGGTTAGTTTCTGTGAGCCCCTATGGGCTCAGGTTAGTTGCCTCTGTAGGGTTTTTTTTTGTTTTGTTTTGTTTTTTTTTGTTTTTTTTTTTTGTTTTTTTTTGTGGGTTACTTGACTTCTCTGGCTCCTTCAATTCTTCCTACTCTTCATCCAAAAGAATCCCAGAATTCTTTCTAATGTTTT